>NW_021703770.1:64721930-64806930 GCF_005190385.1 Monodon monoceros | reverse complement strand
AGGGTTACTAGTCTAGGGTTTGTTTTCACCTGAAAACTCTGGTTTATAGCAGTTCATTTTCCTATCTACCACCAGCCTTCTTCCCGTTATAGTCAGTTTTTTTCCTAGAAATAATAGTCTATATCTAATATGAGCTCAGATTTTTTTCTTTTTTTTTTTTCTACCTTTGCTGTTGATGATGCTGCCTCTGCCACGAGGGCACTTTTAACGGTTCTAGGATATAGGAAGAAACCAATGCCTCACCCTCCCTCTTCTACTCTTTCATTTTAGGTAGCAGGTAGCTTTCTTCTGGGACACAGGAGGGGCAATAAACTTTGTGGCTGAGGGAGTTTAGCAGAAAGTCACACAGCAATGGGGAAATCTTTGAAATAGGAAGCAACAAAAGGTAATTGGAGAAGGCAGCTAAAAATGTGTTGAGTGGGGAAAGGCAGCTATAGATACAGCTATGTCATGATGGAACTTAGTTCCCTGAGGTTCAGGGCCAGCCTTTCCAAACAAGAAGGTCTCCTCTGACATTCCAACCCCATGGAGATAGATATGGTCTTGAGCTGGGGCAACATGGTCAGAACTGGGTCTTAGGTGATTCACAGACTGGTAGAGAATAGTAGGTAGATCTCACCTGAGTGTTAGATGGTGTGAGAAAGAGAACTGGGCATTACAATTCTTAGAATTATTCCACTGCCTCAAAATAGGTAGATCTTAGGAGCCTTTGGTAGTTACAACTATAAATCCACGTTGATCCTATCTGCCACTCAGTTGAAAGCTGTTATTGGATTTTGAAGTGGAAATTACAGGTATTGATGCTATTTCTAATATTAGTTATAGCCATACCAGATTAACAGTGACTAAGAGTATAGAGAGATTTGGAATTAAAGGCTCATGTTCTGGTTGAACACTGCATCACTTTTAAGTATAAAATGAGAAATTATAAGGAAGATCTTTAAAGTGAATAGGCAATGTTATATTTAAATGTGCTCCAAGCAACTCTCCTTTCACCCTAAATTCCATACGTGTTTTCCTGCTGTACAGACACCACCAAGGGGGTGAGTCATCGATCAACTACCTCCTTGAGCAATTGTGTAACTTTGGCAGCTGCCTCTGCTAGCCACATTTCCTGAGGATTCCTCAGGGCCAAGAGCATCTGCCAAGAGGAGTCAGAATGCTGCTGATTACCAGGAATTGGATTTGTTACAAATGGAGATGCTCCAGCCCTCTGAATTTGCCAGCTCCATTGTTAGAGGAATGTGATAAATAGTTGAGTGCGTCTGCCCTTGAAAGCTGACAAAGATCCAAGCAGCTTAAAATGACACGTTTCTCCGGATAAGTCTTGGGTAGTGTGCATCGGTCTACAACTGAACCCTAGAAATAAAGAAATATATGTAAAGAGGCATTTTCCAGGGATTTTTTTCTTTCAGGGCAGAAGTAAGAGCCTTTGCATTTGGTTGGCCTGGACATGATCTCTGGAACTGGTAGGGGAAAATGCTGCAATTGTATTCCAGGGCACAGAGCGAGAATTCCAGGAATACTGAGCCATTAAAATTAATGTGCTTAAAGAATCCACTTGAGACTTTCTGATAATGATTGTTGTATTATTCAAGTTTGAGGACTTCTTTCTTCCTTCCTCCCCCCCTCTAATTTGGTAGTGGGTCATTTAAGGGAACAAACTCTAAACTTTCAGTTATTAAAGGAGCATAAAATTTTTAACTGGAGCTTAAAAATACTTAGAGAAGGAAACTGCACAAGTAGTATGTATATTTTTTTTATAACAAGAATAAACAAAGAATCACCTATAATCCCAGCTATAATCCCAGTTAAGCATGGTTATAAACTTTCATTTTTCTCTTTATTTCTACTTATTGTTATGCTTTATTTTCCCTATATAAAGACATATATACAATTGTCTGTGTGTGTATGTGCATATATGCATGTGTATACGTGCTATGTGTGTGCATGTGTCAAGGTCACCAAAGATTTCTGTAACCCTAAACCCAGTGATCACTTCTTAGTTGTCATTGTACATGACCTGTCAATACTACTTGACACAGGTGACCACCCTCTTCTTTGAAATACTTTGTTCACTTGGATCCCATCACCCCATATTCTCCGGATTTTTCCTTCTGCATCATTGGTCTTTCTTTCTTCATCTCCTCTGTAGTTCTTCCTTCCCAAAGCTCAGCCCTTGGACTTATGTTGGATCTAACTCACTTGGGAATCTTTTCCAGTTCCATGGCTCTAAATACCATCTACCTGCTGAGAACTCCCAAATGTACATCTCCCAGAGTAACTCTCATTTGAACTCAGGCTCATATATTTCTCTACCTCTGTCACACTTGTAAGTCTCATATGCATCTCACAGGTGTTCAAAATAGAACTGTGAATCCTAGCAAATCATTTCCTACTACCAAAAAAAAAATCTCTTGCCAACTCTTTAAATAGTAACTCCAAAATTCCAGTTGCTCAAGCCAAAACTTCGGTGCCACCCCTCATTCCTCTTTTTCTTTCACATCCCACAACCAATCCATCAGCTAGCCCTCAAAGTGTACCAGAATGCAACCACTTCCAACTAATCATCCACTACCACACTGGTCCAAACCACCATGAACTTCCCCTAAAAGAGTCTCCTGCTTTTGCCTTTGTCCTCTCCAAGACTGAGTGATCCTTCTAAACTAAAATCAGATCATACCACTTTTCTTCTCAAAACACTCCAGGAGCTTCCCACATCACCTAGACCAAAAGCCAAAGTCCTTGCAATGTCTTACTTTTCTAATTCAAAAATATGTAGGAGGCAGCATAATGCTCAGGGTCAGATTGCCTGTGTTCAAAGCCTGGTTCTAATTATTAGCTGTATGATGTTGGACAAATTACTTAACCTCTCAGTGGCTAAATTTCCTAACTGTAAAACGGGATTATTATAATACCAGTCTCATAGAGCTGCAGTGAAGATTAATGAATTAATATTTATAACAGGCTTACAATAGTCCTGGCATGTAGTAAACATTATAAAAGTTTTTTTTTTGTTTGTTTGTTTTTGCGGTACGCAGGCCTCTCACTGTGTGGCCGCTCCCGTTGCGGAGCACAGGCTCCGGACGCGCAGGCTCAGCGGCCATGGCTCACGGGCCCAGCCGCTCCGCGGCATGCGGGATCTTCCCGGACCGGAGCACGAACCCATGTCCCCTGCATCGGCAGGCGGACTCTCAACCACTGCGCCGCCAGGGAAGCCCCATTTTACATTTTTAATACTTGATTATAACTGAAGAATAAAGAACACTCACAAATCACCCCTCTGCCCCCAATACGCACACAATGCAACACAACACACACTCATAGCCTTGTGGAATTGCTTTATGATCCACAGAGGAGGGAGGGCCTTGTACTCACAAGTAAATTTCTACAGATTATTTGAAATGGGAAGACCTATTTGAAAAGAGGTCACATACACATTTGAATACAAGGTAAGTCACGGTATTTGTCCATAAAAACAAAAGGGAGTTAGGATTTGTAAAAAAAATTGTGAAAGGGTCATAATATTTATTCAAGGGTGTATAAATCAGAGATTATTTTTTTGACAGTTGAGTTTTAACTTTTAGAATATGTGGTGTGAAGTTTTGTTAATTCTGGAAACGTCTTCCAGTTCTAGATGAAATTGTGGTATAAACTGGTCCTGTTGCTGGAACTCTTAAAGGCCTCTGCATGTTGAGGTGGGCTACTGATGAGCTTCCAGGTAAAAATAAACTTCACATATTTGCCAATAGAAAAATGTCTAAGACTCAACAGCTATGCAGCTACTGAGAATTCCTTTGAGGATGTGAGGGGAGAAACAATACTATGGTGCCTGCACATTAGAAACACGAGGCAACACTTAATGGAAACTTGCTTAGTTGAATCAACATTATTATGAAATGTAACATTTCATGGTATTTACACGTATAAAAGATGTACAAATGAATAATGCCCTTCTAAAATGTCGTTGTAATACCTGTCAAGTAACACTTTTCCTCACTTTTTTTTTTTAAATTTTAAAAGAAAATTGGCCTTGAAACACCATCCAGACAAGAATCCAGATGATCCAGGTGCTGCTGAGAGGTTTAAAGAAATCAACAACGCCCACACAATACTAACTGACACGTCAAAAAGAAACATATACGACAAGTACGGATCACTGGGACTCTATGTGGCCGAGCAATTTGGAGATGAAAATGTTAATACCTACTTCATGCTGTCAAGCTGGTGGGCAAAGGTGAATTGGATTGTTTGTTTCTCTTGAAAACAATTTCTTAGAAGATCATGATATTAGTCACTCTTTTAGACTCCATCTCAAAGAAAGTCTAACCTTGCTATATTACTAAACTCTTACAGATAAAAGAAGCTGTTATTTAAGGATCGTTTTTGCTTTAGCTCACCAAGTAATTATAAAATACAGCATGACTTAAAATACTTCTAGACATTAATTAGATTTGAATTTGAAGCCTCAGGTTAATTCTGACTGCCCTCCCTACCCCCATAATGACAAATTAAGAACTGACTCATTGCTAAAAACCTAAAATAATTTATTAGTGTGACAACTGTTTAAAAATTCTTATGGGACAAATTTAGCCATGTACTTTCCTATCTATAGCATAGGCTACATCAGCAAACACAGTACTGCGGAGAATACATGGTAATTAGGTCATAGGTTCACATGGAGCCTGCTGGGAAGTAGTGGAGAAGGAAATGAGGGGAAAAAGGTAAGAATTAAATAGGGCAGCACACTGAGTTGGCGAGAGAGAGGAAGAGAGAGAGAGAAAAAGGATATCTAGTCAAGAAAAAGGCAAGATTTTTAAGGACTTAGTGCGACCGGAATTGACTTTTGACAGTAAATTTTGTGGGATTTCCTAAGAATCCCTAGTACATGCATGCTTGGTGATAGTTTTATATTTGTTTATGAGTATTAATATCCTTATCTTCTGATAAAAGTATATTTACATATAAATCATACATATAGTCCATCTGCGTCTTTTTTGGACAGTTCACATACATGTAGTAAGTTCACAGTTCACACATTTTGTGAAATCAGATGAACTCACACTCATATGAGTTGTAATTAATAAAGAAACAGCAGATCTCCAGAGGCAGATGTCATGTTCAGTAGTACTCTGATTGCTACCTTCTTCCACTAAAATAAATCTTCCTAAATTGAATAGTTTTATATATGCAGGATGAGAGAGAATATGTTTTTGTTCATAGGCATGGGGAGAGAGAGTCTGCAGCCTGAAGCCTCATTTGCCTTCTGCAGTCCTCAGAATTCCTTTTCTTGGGGATAACTGGGACTCCCACTGAAACCTCCTTTCTTTATCACTCAAGACTTGGGAGGGAGACAAGTCTCTGCCTCGGGGATGTGGAACTTCGAATGAGAGTGTACATATTGCCAATGTCATTTATGATGATAGTCTGAATGTTTATGTAAAATACAGGCTTCTGTGGGAACCCAACCCCCAGGTATGACACTATTTCCATGGGAAGGTACATCTGGAGCTCTAGATAATTCACACACTAGCACCTGACTGCATACTGGGGCATACCTGCATAAAAAGGAGAATAGATTTCCTTGCCCAGGAAGTTGACAAAATTGATCAAAATTCATATAGACAAGCAGAAGCTGTTCAGTAGTGTAAGAGATATACATAAAATAATTCCTGATGTGGCTCTTTAAAAATAAGGCTACAAAGAAATCTACCTTCCCCTTCTGCTTGTGCCAAAGCCTAACTGCCCAGTGCCCTTTAGAGTGGCCTGGCACATAGTGATCATGTATTAAGTATGCATTACATGTATGAGTCAGCGTACCAATTTGAAAATATTTTAAAAACAATGGACACCTACTTATGCCTTGTACTGCACTAAGCACCGCAAGGATGAGGCAAGGCTATTTCTGCAACAGGCAAGTAATCTAGCTGGAATAAAGAACAAAACAATACATGTATCAAAGGGAATTTTCAGAGAGGAGAAAAAATATGGGAATGGAATAGTGAAAGCAAAAAAGGTCAAAAGTAGGTAAAAAAAACGGGGTGCTTGTTGGGGCACTGGCTCAGGAACACTGCACAGGAGGGTCTTAGAGGCAGTTGGTGAGGAGGAAGTGTTTTTATACTTTTCAGAGTAATTTAAGAAATGTATGACTCTGAAGATGTAGAGAATCCATAGCAAAAAGATTATAGGTGTGAGGGTGTATAAAATCACTTTCTATTTCAAATAACATACTTTTAATAAAATCATAAACTTATTTTGCTCAATTAACAAAAATGGGCTTGTTTTCACTTCAAATTGGATTGGGAGAGTTTAGTCTTTTAATCTTTAGCTATGGCAAACTTAGTGAGGAAACCTTTTATATGCTCGTGGGGAAATCCTGGTGCTGTTCACTAGGAGGAACAAATCATTTGTTTATCTACTAATCAATTAATACCTTCATTAATTCAGTAGGCATTTCTTGTCTACCACACTCCAGGTACTAAATCCTTAGGTAGAGGAGGGATTGAAAAACAACTAACATATAGTTTAGCCTTGAAGAAGTTCACAGTCTGAGACAGAATTATAAACTCATCACTGTCTTAAAGTGTCAACAAAACAAGACTATGGTGGACATTTGTATGGCATGCAGTTGGGGCACAAAGGAGGGAGTAGTTGTTCTGGAGGACATGGGGATCAGGAAAGATGTCAGACAGAGGATCTTTGAGATAATCTTAAACACGGAGTGGGTATTTTCTAGATGACTAGGGAATGGGACAGTGGGTGTCTAGGCAGATGGTTCCATAGGGAGAGCAAAGCTCCGCAAGGATGGCAGGAACAGGGCCATGCTGGTGCAGGGAAGGCACTGGAAGAGGCCAGATGACCATTAATAAGGAGCTCCAGCCTTTTCTAAGAGGCAGGAGAGTCGCTGCATGGGTTCAAGAGAACATGTCAGAAAGCTCCAGCAGCGATGTGCAGAGTGGGCTAGAGGCAAGAGGGGAAGCAGGTAGGTCAGTTAGGAGGCTACTGAAGTATCCAGAGCAGAGATAAGGGGATCCATTCTAAAGCCCTACCAGTCAGGAGAGAGGCAATGGGGAGAGGGCAGAGATGGTGAGGAGAGAGACTGCAGGACGTGGTGACTGAGAGGAATGTGGTGGTGTCAGGACTGGCTAACTCTAGCTCTTCTTGGTGAGAATGATTCAGTGCCCTTGGTTAGCCCATGTGACCTGTAGAGGTTATGTTTGTTGGTTTGTTTGCTCTGCTCTTAATAATGATCACCATGGCTTAAGAATAAAGAAGAAAATGTCATACTTCATTATTTGGCTGCAAGTCACTTGTTCCTGGCTTAACTTGTTAGGTGAAACTTTATGAGGAATTTGTTTCCAAGGAAACTAAAAAGATAGTCCTCCATGGAATAAGGATGAGGGTGAATATGTGGTGTCTGGGGTGAACTGTGATGCCTTCAGGTCTCTGGAGGTACATGGGTCCACACTTGATTTCTGGGGTCTCCTACACCCCACGACCCCTCACCCCTGTTTTGCTTTGCCTCTGGTTCCCCTAGACTTTGTTTGTCATCATTGGCCTCTTGACCGGCTGCTATTTCTGCTGTTGTCTGTGCTGCTGTTGCAACTGCTGCTGTGGACGCTGCCGGCCTAAGTCATCGATGCCAGAAGAGGACTTCTATGTGTCCCCAGAGGATCTTGAGGAGCAGATCAAGACTGACATAGAAAAAGGTACAGCAAGATGAGAACAGAGTAGGGGGTGTCTCTTCATAGGCCTGGCCAAGCACCAGGCCCCATGGTGATGGCCATCACTAAACTGAGAGCGATACAACAACCAAATGGGGGGAATGCCGTAGACTTTTACCTTTGGTACCTCTTTTGGAGAGGATGAAAGGACAGTTACCTTTACCAGCCACAGAGAAAAGCAGAACCTAACACTGTCAGAAAGAAGTCATGAAATGTGCTGATCACAAGGCAAAGCTAGCACAATTCACAGTCGCATTACAAAAGAGTGAACTGTGGGTTCAGGGAGGTTTGGGTGGGAGTGCCCAGGGGTAGGAGAACCAAGGTAGAAATTTCTCCCAGGAGAAGCATTTCAGCCTGTTACTTTAGGATCTCTATTCAGATAGAAGGGAATGGACATCAGGAGAAGTCAACAACCCTTGACTTTCCTTCTTTTTGATTACTTGATAATGAGTTTTGGGTAAAACTGGGGGAGGGTAGTCTTTCTTCCCCAGAAATGCAGCTTCCTTCCAAAACCACACATTCAGAGCTAGCCTCAAACCAGCATCAAGGATACTGTCTGATACAAACGGGACTGTTTGCTTTGTTAAACCACCTGCACATGCCTGTCAATGTGTATGCATGGCCGTGATAGATTACTTGATTCTTCAAGTTCACTAGACCCAGCAATGATAACGAAAAAATGTAAAAGAAAGACAACAATCTCACAGAATTCACATCATCAGGAATACTTCATATTCTCTGGAAAATGCCTTTGTTTAAACAAACTGGAGTCAAACCTGCCATCATCCTTTCTGTCTTGCAGCCATAATCCTACTGTCATTTTCTCCTGCAGAATGCATCATTATTCTGGGTAACAGACTTCATCGCTAAGTCACAAAGAAGCCTGGACAGCCAAATAAACAATTCAGACTGACGCGCTGCTGTCAGAACTGCGGAAATTAGGCATGGTGCGCTTCGTGTACCGTACTCTGATTCCTTTGATCACAATGAAGCAGAAATTCCAGGACATCAGACAGAGGAGAGACTGTTTAAAGGCTTCCAGATCCTTTCAAATTCCCTATCCAATGTGATGCTAAGTAATATCCAGTTATTACCCACCCTGAGTCCAGCTTAAGGAAAGGAGTCTTCCGTCATGTGAATTGTACTTCGTCTCAGGCCATTTTAGGATTGGGAGATCAGAGAGGACAGAAGGGATTTTCCTGCAAGCTGTGATTCCTTTCCATGGGGACCACTGGGTGGCCAGTCTGGCAAACAGGGGGTTTGTTCTCACCATTTTGTATTACTGCCCCTGGAGCCAAATTGTAGGCCCACCGTGAAATACAATTACAACTTTCTTTTGCTTCATTTGGGATATAAAATGACAAATCTTCTAACAGGGCATACACACCAAAAACAGCAAGCAAGCTGTATTACTCGTAAATGGGTTAAACAGATACACACGTATAAACTCTTCTTCAGGGAAGAGCCAGTGACTTCGGCATAAGCTGCTGAAGAATGATGAGCCCAGTGCATTAACCTCATCTGCTCTTCTGAGGGAGATAAACTGTTATTAGATCATGTCAGGGGTCGCTGGGCCCATTGTTCATAGGATCTCCCACAATATCCATCAACCCAGTCCAGTCACTGACAGAGGATAGGAAGGGGCAGTTAGATAGGAGAGTACTGTCATCGGCACCCACTGTGTCAAGCTTATCTTAACTTTTCCTTTATAGTGCGGGAACCAAGTCTAGGTGAACTGAACCTAGATACCTCAAATCCAGTGTTCCACACTTTTCTGAAAAGCCTCAAAGTCTTTCCTTTTTAAATTAGGTAAAAGCTCCACCAGGGCATTTCAGCAGACCTTCTTTGCAGAAGATTTCTTTTCTGGAACAGAAATTCATACTCAGTGCCAAATTCCACCCAGATTTCCTTCCTGCAGAGTTGTTGGTGATAAATCTACATGCCGTTCACTGTTCTCAGTTCTGACACCCCAGAGCTACCAATTCCATTGCAGAGGTCAGATTCCAGACTTAGTAAGTCACGAACCCATTTGACTGTGTTACTGTTAGTCTTAAGCAAAAGGAAAAGCTCTATCCTATTCCTAAATATTCAAAAGCTCCTATGCAGAGTTAATGAAGGTTTTCAAGGGCCAGAAACTTACACAATTTGGACAGTCCTTTTAGGGAAAAAGAATATCAAATTACAAATACAAAATTAGATCTGAAAGTGAATACTTATTTATAATGCAAAAAAGAAATTACAAAAAAATTGCAAAGCTTAAAAACTGATAAATGTCTTAAATATCATAAAATTTGAAAAACAGCAACAATTTAATTAACTGCCTGACACACCTTTATAATACTTTCCCCCTATGCTTTCTGGGCGCGTATTCTTTGATTGCCTCTTCACTTAATAATAATTTCATTAATATCATTTCCTTAGGGAGAATAGAAAAATTACTGTCCTTCCTCTAGCATGTTTCTTCAAAACTTGTTTTTTATTATTGGTAGATTAGAAAAGTTTCAGTTTTACAACTCATTATTGATAATGTTGTCTAACTTTTTAGGGATTGTTATCAGATTTAAGAAAACTCCTATCTAGTTTATTTCATATATAAGATGTAAATTTGGAAGAAATTTTTCCACAGACCAATTCTGACTACACATTTCAAACCTTGTTGCCCCTCCATCACCCAATACTTCCAGGATCAGAGCCCACTGGACACATTCATAATGTGTGACACCATGTCTGGCATGGATCTTCATGTCCCCTAAGCAATTAAATTGGGATAGTGAGCTATAGGAGTTATCTCTAAAGCCATTGTTATGCCAGTATGGCTAGCAATAATTATACACAGAGTTGCTGCAAGCCACAGAAACACAGTTTCTGTTCAAGAGTAGTGGTACAGGGTGGGATTTGCTAGTAGAGAGGAGAGATTTGCTTGGGTTATTGTGTCTCTTTCAAGTGTGTGAAAGAGTGTAATCTAACTTCTACCTTTAAGAAATAAAGGAGGGAAGTTCAAAACAGTGGCATCTTCAATATTCCCTGGTAATTTTAGAACTTGTAAACTGATTCCCATCTCTTTCTCAGAATAAAAATATAATCCCAGTGGCATTCTAGGAACACAGGGGAATTTTATTATTCTTATGAATCAGTTAGGAGCAAATAGAAGAGAGACAGTGTCTTGGGGGGTTGTCCATACCCCCTTTTTTGTCTTGGAAAATTTGAAGCTTGAAAGATAAAGGTGACAGATACCAGGTTATTTCCCTTCCTTTCAAATGTTCACAAATTAGAAGTTCCACTTTGTGAAATTTTGAGTGTTATATTTAAAACAAGCTCATTTAGACCTTATACTCCTCCGTTAGATAAAGGCCACAATGCAGTCAGAATTCTACCAGTCAAGAGGGCTTTACAGAACATCTTGAGATAGAACACCATTCCCTGGGACCCTGTGTGTCTGTGTCTGTGTGTGTGTGTGTGTGTGTGTGTGTGTGTGAGAGAGAGAGAGAGAGAGAGAGAGAGAGGAAGAAAGAGAGGAAGGAAGGAAGGAGGGAGGGAGGGAGGGAGGGAGGGAAGGAAGGAAGGAAGGAAGGAAGGAAGGAAGGAAGGAAGGAAGGAAGGAAGGAAGGAAAAGAAAGAGAAAAATGAAGAAAAAAGAAAATGAAGGAAGAAGGTATAGAAATGAGCATAAATGGAAACCTGTTATCTCTAAATACCCTGGCAAAGCAAACCAAATATACAAGAGATAAGCTCAATTTTTTTCCAAGCTGCAAGCAGTGGACTGAAAACTCCGTTAAACTCAAAAATTTTCTTGCAGAGTCATGATTTCCCCACTTTTTTGAAGGAGAGGAAATAGAGTGTTTAAGGGAGAAGATTTTCTAGTGGGTTGACCTTGGATCTAAAACTGAGATTCAGGGCACAGGAAAATCTGTTGACTGCTTAACTGTTCTTGCTACTCACCTGGATGGAACCCAAATAAATTCACAGCCACTGAGCTGAAGAGGCCATATGGCTTCTAATTAGACTAGCTCCCAGCCAAGATATTGAGACATTTATTACATTTGCTGTTCAGCATTCATCACACTTTATTGCCCAGGAAAAGGGCACCAAGGAAGATTAAATTCATCCTTCCTCTTTTCACCAATCCCACTCAATCTCCTTCCTATCCCCTTCCCCCCAGTCAAAAGGAACTGATTTCTAAAAATAATTCATGGAAAATAATTCTTGCAACTAGTCCAAAGCCCTTTGCTGCTTCTTTATATGAAAATAACAAGTAAGCACCATCAAGGCCCTGGGCCGGGACAGCAGGACAAGTGAGTCAGCTCAGAATGCTACCCCAGAAGCTGCTCAAAGTGGACCCAAGTGGACCCAAGGTTTCTTCAGATTTTGCCTGCTAAGGTTCAGTGAGCAAATTTACTAGACAGTCTTTTCACAGAAAACATTTATTGAGCACTTAATATTTGCCTGACACTACGCTAGGGGCTAGAGAAAAGAAAGATGTGGTCCCTGCTGTCTTGGACCTTACAGTATCGCAGAGGAGATGGGAAGACAAGTACTCAACAAATAGTCACACAATGAGCTAGCTAACTTACAGGTATGATAAGTCTGCCAAAGGAGAAGCACAGGGGCTGTGACAGTGAAGACTAGGCGGGCCTGACCCGGATGCAAGTGAGGACAGCTTCCCAGAGGAGGTGACATTTAAAGCTGAAAACGTAAAGAATGAGGAGTTAGGGGTGGGAGATTACGGGGAAGGAGAACCGTAGAAGGGAGGAATCTTGACACCAGCACAGCATCTGGCACAGCACCTCCCAGCATCCTGTGGATAATGGTGAATGGAGCTCTAGATGCCAGGCAAGGCAGGGATACTCACATTAGGCTGTTCTAGTGAACAGTCTGATCAAGGAACTGAATGAAGAGGAAGTTATGCAGAAAGCATATTTGCAAATAACCCCAAACTGTGATATACCCAGTCAAGGGCTCAGACCATCAAAGTGAAATGTGATAGATGGAAAGCAGCTGGAATCCTGGACAGTTGGCTAGATAAGAGCAAGAGCAGTAGGATTTTAACTAGGATGAGGGGAAAGGGAGTTGAGAGAAACCCAGGAGGTTCTGAGGAAGAAAACGCAAAAAGGTAGAGGTGAAATATTATTCAGCCATAAAAAGGAATGAAGTACTGATACATACGACAGGGTGGATGAACCTGGAAACATTATGCTAAGTGAAAGAAGCCATACACAAAAGGACAAACACTGTATGATTCCATTTACATGAAATATCTAGATTAGGTACATTCATAGAGGCAGAAAGCATACTGGTGGTTGCCCGGGCCTGGGGGGAAAAGAGGAACAGGGAACAACTGCCTAATGGGTCTCCTTTTGGAGAAATGTTCTGCAGCTAGATAGAGGCAGTGAATCATATATTTAGTTAGTACACTGTGAATGTACTAAATTGTTCACTTTATTTATTTATTTAAATTTAATTTTATTTATTTTTGGCTGTGTTGGGTCTTCGTTGCTGCACGCGGGCTTTCTCTAGTATGGCGAGTGGGGGCTACTCTTTGTTGTGGTGTGTGGGCTTCTTATTGTGGTGGCTTCTCTTGTTGCGGAGCACAGCTTCAGTAGCTGTGGCACGTGGGCTCGGTAGTTGTGGTGCGCAGGCTCAGTAGTGGTGGCACGCGGGCTTAGTTGCTCCGCGCGGGCTTAGTTGCTCCGTGGCATGTGGGATCTTCCCGGACCAGGGCTCGAACCCGTGTCGCCTGCATTGGCAGGGGGATTCTTAACCACTGCACCACCAGGGAAGTCCCAAATTTTTCACTTTAAATGGTTACTTTTATGTTATGTGAATCTCACTTAAATTAAAAAATATCTGTAGTAGAGGAGAGAAGGGATTTGACTACAGAAAGAAACTAAACACCCTTTCTTCAGAGAAGGAGAAGGTTCTTTGTTTCCTGAAAATTCACCCATGGCAGGGAGTAGAGGATACCACAAAGCATCAGTATTCACAAAGTGTGGGGAAATGGGAAAGTTGATTATCAGTCTTTTATGCAGCTACCTTGAGAGCAGTACACTATTAGTAGCTAAGACAGAAAAGGGCTTTGAAGTCAGTCCCATTTCAAGCCCCGACTCTATTAGTTACCAGTAGAGATTTTGGGGGTAATTCACTTAACTACTTTATCCCTTAGTGTTTTCACTTATCAGGAACATACAAATGAACATTATGTGCCATTACCTTTAGGTTCTTTGCTTGCTGTTCCCTATTTAGAGGTAACTGTTACCGTAAATCATCTGTAATCATTTTCCTTTTTTAAATTTCTGTTTTATTGAGATATTTAATTGACATACAGCACTGTATAAGTCTGAAGTGTGCAGCATAATGACTTGCCTTACATATACTGTGAAATGATCACCACAGTAAGTTTAATTAATATCTATCATCTCATATAGACCACAGAAAAAGAAAAAAATGTTCTTTTGCTCGTGATGAGAAGTTTTAGGTTCTACTCTGTTAGCAACTTTCAAATATGCCACAGAGCAGTGTTAACTGTAGTCATCATATTGTATATTACAACCCCAGTATTTATTTGTCTTAGAACTGGAAGTTTGTACCTTTTAACCACATTTATGCAATTCCGTGTCTCCTCACTCTCTGCCTCTGGTAACCACAAATCTGATCTCTTTTTCTATGAGTTTGGGTTGTGTTTGTTTTTTTAGATTCATGTATAAGCGAGATCATACAGTATTTGTCTTTCTCTATTTGACTTACTTCATTTAGCATAATGCACTCAAAATCCACCCATGTTGTCACAAATAGCAGAATTTCCCTCTTTTTTTTATGGCTGAAAACTAGTCCATCGTATATATACACCACATTTTCTTTATCCACTCATCCATCAATGAACACTTAGGTTGTTTCCACCCACTTCTTGGCTATCATAATGTAATCATTTTCTTACTATTCTTTTTAGTATTACAACTATATATATTTATGTTCCTAATCAAGTTTATTGCTTGGTTTTACATTTCTGAACTTTAAATCAATGAACTCATACTCAACAATTATCCTTCAACTTCTTTTTTTTTCACTCAACATCATATTTCTGAACATCATTCGTACTGTGATTGTCTTTCATTCATTTTCACTGTTGTATAATATTCTTCTATGAGAATATCCCAGAAAATTTATTTATCCATTCTACTGCTAGTGGGTATTTGGGTATCCAAATCCACTTTTTTGCCATTACAAACAGGGCTATTACAAATATTCTTGTTATGAATGTCTCCTGGTTCACGAGTGCTAGAGTTTTCTAGGTATTGGGTTGGCCAAAAAGTTTGTTCGGCTTTAAGTAAAAATAAAAGACACATTTTTCATTTTCACCAAGAACTTTATTGAACAATGTATTCATTAACTGAATGAACTTTTTGACCAACCCAATATATACACAGGAGTGGAATACCTTAGTCAAAAGGTGTGCATATCTACAAGTTATTAGATAACACCAAGTTGTTCTACAAAGTTGCTGCACTGATTTCCATTAGCTACTGAGAGTTCCTACTGCTTCACATCCTTGCCCTCACTAGACTATAAATGTGTGCCAGTCTGGTGGATGGGAAATGGTATACCTTTGTGATTTTAATTTTTTTCTCCTTGAAGCCTTTCAGAATCTTACTGGTTGTTTGGGTTTCTCTTTCTTTGAAATGCCTATTCAAGTCTTTTGCAGGTTTTTATTATATCATTTGCTTTTTTCTTACTGACTCTTTTTTGGGGCGTGGGTATTGACTCTGTTGATCATGTTTGTTTAAAATGTATTTTCCCAATTTGTGGCCTGGTGTTTCACTCTTTACGGTGTCTTTTGATAAGCCAAAGTTCTTGATTTTAATGTAGTCAAAATGTCAATATTTGCCTTTATGCTTAGTGATTTCTGTGTTTTGATTAAGAAATCTTTCCCTATCCCAAGGATGTAAAGGTATTCTCCTATATGGTCTTCCCTATCCCAAGGATATAAAGGTGTTCTCCTATATGGTCTTTTCAAAGTTTTATAGTTTTGCTACTCATGTTTACGTGTTTAATAACCAGGAATTGATTTCTGCAAGTGGTATGATGTAGGGTTCCAACTTCATTTTTTTCCATATAGAAAACAAATTGTCCCAGCACACTGATTTCTAGTCTTGGTTTTGACATACATTGTTTTAATAGATATATGGAACAGTTTCTGGGCTTTCTGTTCTGGTCCGTTGGTCATTTTGTCTATCTATATGCAACACCAGGCCCATTTATAATAATTCATAACACTGTTCAGGCAACTCTTCCTAATTTGTTCTTCAGGACACTCTCACATATCCTTGGCCTTTTGCTTTTCTATATAAATTTTAGAATAAGCTTTGTTAAGTCCTGTACCAAAATTTCTTTAAGCAAAATATTTGGGATCTTGATTAGAATTGCAGTGACTGTAGATAAATTAGGAAGAATTGACATCTTTAAAGAATGTGAGTCCTCTAATATGTGACATGGTATACCTCTCCATTTATTTAGGTTTTCTTCGTTGCCTTTCAATAAAGATATCTCTTTTATATCTTTGGTTGCATTTATTCATAATGCTTTATCCACTTTCATACAATTATAAATAAATTATCATAGATTAGTTGTTGACTTGTTTCTTAGTATATAGGAATGTACTTTTTTTTAAACATTGATTTCGAATCCAAGAAACTAGCTAAACTCTCTATTTCTAATTATTTATCTGTAAATTCTTTAGGTTTTCTACATACCTATCTATAACATTTGTGAATAGTGATAGTTTTGATTCTTCCTTCCCTTCCCTTATCATTTTTTTAGCCTTTTCCTTGCCTTTCTGTGTTTGTTGAGACTGCCAGTAAAATGTTGAAGAGAAGATGCTTTCAAGATTGCATAATGATCGTGAAGTTTGCTGTAGGCTTTTGATCAGGTTAAGAAAGTTGTCTTCTATTACAATTTTGTTAGAATACTTTTTTCTTCACCAGTTGAGATGGTAATGATTTTTCTCCTTTAAATTGTTCACGTGAAGAACTATATGAATTGTTTCCCAACGTTAAAACAATCTTGAATTCCTGAGATAAACCCAAAGCAGTCATAATGCATTAAATATTTTATTTTTTTATGAAATGTGTTTGCTAATATTTTGTTTTAGATGTTTGCATCTATGTTAATGGGTGAGACTGGCCTATCATTTTCCCATCTCAAACTTTCCTTATGGGTTCTATACCAAGATTATGCCTCATAAAATAAATTAGCAGTGTTCCTCTTTAACTCTTGAAAAGTTTGTGTATTACTGGATTTATTTCTTTCTACAGGACTGTGTAGACCTTTCTGGGCTAATGTGTTTTTATACAAATTTTAAATTATGGATTCAATATATTTTATAGGCCATTTAGGTTTCCCTTCTTCTTTATTAAAACAATTGGTTCTTCAAAATTTCCTCTTGTTACCTTTTACACATCTATAGTATCTGCATTTTTGTCCCATTTTTCATTCCTTATATTGGTTATTTCTGCTTTCCTTTTTTAGCCATTCTCACCAGATATTTGAAAATTTTATTCTTCTCAAATAAATGTTGTCAGTTTTATTGATTCTCCTGTATATTCTCTCTACTTAATTTCTACTTTTTATTATTTCCCTTAATTTATTGTTAATTTTCTAACTTAATTTTTATACTTAATTTTCAGTCCATCTTCTTTTCTGATATTAAGCTATTAAGGCTATAAATTTTTCTGTAAGTACCAGTTTGGCTTTACATACACACACGTACATATATGTTCTTATAATCTAAGTTTGAAACATTTTCTTATTTCCATTATGATTTTTTTCTTTAATCTATAAGTTAGGTCTATATGTGTCTTAATTTGTAAACCTGTGGGGTCTTTTCTTGTTCTTTATTATTGTTTGTGTCTAACTGAACTGCAGTATTATCAGAAAATGTGGACAGCATGAAACAATATTTTGAAATGTCTTGAGGCTTGCTTATAGCCTAGAACTTAATTGATTTTACATATGTTCCACATTGCTTCAAAACAGTACATTTTGCATTTGTTAGGTTCACTGTTCCATGTATGACTATTCAATAAAGCTAATTTGTTGTATGTATTAGTTTGCTAGGGCTGCTGTAACAAAGTACCACAGACTGGGTGATTTGAAAAACAAATTTATTCTCTGGCAGTTCTGGATGTTAGAAACCTAAGATCAAGGTGTCACAGGACTGGTTTCCTTAAGGCCGCTCTTCTTGGCATGTAGATGGTCATTTTCATCTTGTGTCTTCACAAGGCCTTCCCTCTATGTATGACTGTGTCCTAAGTACACAAGTCATACTGGACTAAGGCCCACTCTGAGGACCTCATTTTAACATAATTACCTCTTTAAAGACCCCCTCTCCAAATATGGTCACATTCTGACAGATTGGGGATTAGAACTTCAACATATGAATGGGGTGGGGGGCAGGGACACGATTCAGTTCACAACATTACACTTTTCAAATCCTTTATAACCTTAAAGATTTTTTTGCTTGCTTTATCCGTCAGTCACTGAGAGAAGCATTCAATTCTTCCACTGTGCTGATGGATTTTTCTATTTCTCTATAAAGTTCTGTCAATTTTTGCTTCCTATATTTTGAAGCTGTTATTAGCATATATAAGTTTAGAATTTTTATGGCTACTTGGTTAATTGAATATTTTATTATTATGTAGTTACCCTCTAGCTCTAGCAATGCTTTTTGTCTCATACTTTGTTTTTAAAATACAGTTATATTAGCTTTCTTTTCCTTAGTGTTTGTGTAGTAAATATGTTTCCATCCTTTTATTCTCTATGTTTTTTTGTCCTTATGTTTTTTGATGTGTCCTTTGTAAACAGCATATTGCTGGGGGGATTTATTCAGTCTGGCCATGTTTTTTCTTTTAAATAGAGTCCGTTTGTATTTTTTATAACTAATGATATATGTTTTTTTTCTATGAACTTACTCTTTGTGCACAGCCTTTAAGAAAACAGATTCTGAGAAATACTGCCCAGGTTTTAATACTAGCTCTATTCCTTACTACCTGTGTAATGCAGGCTAGTTACTTAAAACATTCTGTCCCTCAGCTTATCTGTAAAATAGCTATCATAATTACCCTACCTTGTAGTGCTATTATTGAGTTAAGATACATAAAGCACTGAGAACAGTGCTAGACACATAAAAAGTACTATATACATGCTTTCTGTTAATATTTTATTATTATAATTATCACTTTAAGTTGGCATATTTTTTCTGTTTCTATTTTCTTTCCTTTTTTTCCTTCTTCTGTACTGATAGAATTTTTTTTTCACATTCCATTTCTTTCTCTCCTCCAGTTTGGAAATTACATTCTCTGTTCTATTTTTTTAGGGCTGCCTTAAAAAGTTATCAAGCATACTTAAGTTACCAAAGTTGAAAGTTAATTCTTATCTTTACCCTCTCCTGAACAATACAAGAACTTTATAACTCTTTAATTCTGATCATCTCCTTTCTGATTTACATACCATTGTCATAATTTTATCTCAATTTTAAATCTCATAAATTATTATTGCTTTATATAATAAATAATTGTTTAGTTTTACTTATATATCTACTAATCATTTCTATATACAGCACAAATTTTTCCATGTGATAACACTTCTTTCTGTCTGAATTATAACTTTTAAATTAGGTCTGCTGGTGGCACAACTTCGTTTTTATTGTCTGAAAATACCTGTAAATCATGCTTAAAAAAATAAATGTAGCAATAAGAGGGTTTTTCAACAAATTTAGGTTGATATCTTCTTATAGTATATTGTAAACATAATTTCATAGTTTTCTGGCTTCCATATCTGCTATTGGAAAGTGAGATTGCTTTAAGAACCGTTATCCTTAGTGTTCTTCAATATCACTAAGATGTTTAAATATGAATTTCTCTTTAATTTACCCTAGTTGGTTCTTCAATCTGTGGATTGGTGTCTTTTATCAATTCCAGGAAATTCTCAGCCATTAAATCATCAAATATTACCTCTACTCTTCTTTTCTTTTCATTTCTTTACGAAAGTCTTATTAAATATAAGTCAGAATATCACTCTATTCTTCATGTCCTTTAGCCTCTTTCCTATTTTATATCTTTGTTTCCCTGTGTCACATTCTGATTAATCTCTTCAAATATGTCTTCTATTCCATTAATTCTCTCTTTAGCTGTTAAACCCCATTCATCAAGTTTTAAAAATTTCAGATGTGTTAATGTCTAAAAGAGATTTTTTATTATTATTAATTTCAAAATCCATTTGATCACTTGAAAAACAAATCTAATTCTTTCTTATTCTGTGTCTGGTAAGTGCAGGATTTGAAGTCTTTCTGGGTCTGACTGGCTTTCTGTTGTTTCTACTGGCTCTCACTCAGTGTGCATTGTTCCTATGTGTAATGTTCCCCCTCCCCCCACCTCTCTCCCTCTCTCTCTATTTCTCCCTATCTCTCCCATCTCTCTGTTTTTTACTATGAGTTTATGTTTCTTGCCATTTGTGGGGGATTCTTTGAGGGCTGGGTTGAAGGTTGGGGCCATTCACTTCTGCTCTGTGCTTTTGCACTGGACCATTTTAAACTAAATTATTAGCCTGAGGTTTCTTAGAACACACAGGTATTGTAAATTTGACCTGCCACATTGTGTGCTCATTAGCTTGCTAACAGACATTTTTAAGGGAGCTCTTCACTTCCTCATCAAAACTCAAGACTAGCAAATTTCCTTGCAGATTTAAGGCTATGGTGATTTAGATAGCACATAACCATTTGGGGTACTAGCTTTATGTGGAGAGCTTCCTATTAGACTCTTCACCCAAGCAAACTCTGGGTCTTGGCCTCTCTCCCAACCAGAGCCATGTATGCAATTGTCCACTGCACGATTCTAGAGGTATCTTTCATATAGATACACACTGCAGTCTATATGACATGGGTGGCAGCCCTGTCCTCATCCCCACAAAATGGTGAAAACTAAAGCTCAAGTTTATCAGCTTTAGAAACTGCCTCAAAGTGAAACCTGGGCTTAGTGCTTTGGTTTTATAATTCTGTAACTAATAGAACTTAAATAAAGAATAAAGACAGTGAGTGTATCCTCCCTTTTGAAGTCCTTTAAAGGGTAGGATCCTTAGTATCTTAGGAATTGAAATGATTTGCTAATCATCATTTCAACAAAAATATCTACCACTTGCCCCATTAAATGAAATGTAACATAAGAGGGTGTTTACTGGTTTTCTTTGTTTATTTTTAGATATGGACTTTCCAGTCGTCCTCCAGCCTACAAACGCAAATGAGAAAACACAGCTGATCAGAGAAGGACCTCGAAGTTATTGTACAGACTCTTAATATTGAGCCCATTGAGGGTCCACAGTACCTCCTCTTGGTTCAGTCATGTCTCCAGGTGGTCTTGATGGGGGATGGTAGGGGACATGAAATGCTGTGAACTTTTCCACATTTGTATTTTACTTTTAGGTTAAGGAAAGATGATTGCTACATAATTTTCTCAGTATGCAGATTCACTCTTTGAGTAGAACTCCTAATGGAAACACACATTCCATCTGAATGAATAAAGGCCTGAAGAGTTGTTTTATGCTCCTTGTATGAGGTAAGACAGTGGCACTGGACAGGCTTATGAGCCTGCCCTTTATGTGAGCCAGACCTCGTTCCTTATAGACTAAAGTAGTATTTCAAAACCGAAGCCACTTTTCATCTATTTAACTAAATGTAGTATTCATATCTGCCTTTAAATATCAAGAGCAAAACATACATGAGAATTTAGGAGGAACATTTTGTGTGTGTGGAGATTTTTCCTGTCATATTCAATATGGCTACAGAAATATTTCAAAGGCAAGAAGAAATGATTAGGTAAAGACAAATTGTATTATTTTAAAGTATATTTTTGAAAGATTACAAATTTTCACTTACTGAAAACTGACAAAACCATGAAGGAAGAAGTTTTGTGTGTACTTGTAGATTGGCATAAAAACAAACAAACAAAAAAACTTCAGCCTGGTTAAATGTTATAAATGATCCAGAAAGTCATTCTGGGCCCAAACCAGCCCCAAACAATGTGTTTAACAATTTTAATTTAAAATAATTTTTGTCCAACAGGCTTAGATTAGCCAGACTAAGAAAAAGAAACACATGAGGTAAAGGACAGAATTCTAAATTCTACAGCCTAAATTTAAATTTAATGGCATATCACTCACCCCATCTTCAGTGGGATTAATAACACTGACCAGAAAATGCTCTGCTCTGTGCACGTTGAACATGTATGCTCAGAGGTCATCTCTGCATTTACTTGCTTGATCCTTATATTCATCATGTGGAAGAAACCATATGCTATTTCTAAAATAGTAAGCAGCAAGTGTTTGTTTTTTTCCGGGTCTTCCTTAGTTCTTTATGTAATATTGCATTTTTCAAGATCTTGTTATGTTTTTATGTAACACTGCATGAAATGCTGTTTCCTTTTTTTCTTTGTTTCTTATTCTGCCTCACCACCAAATTACCGTTAATTAAAGTTAAATATACATTGTAAGTGGGAATTGGTGTTATAGCTGATAGTTCTGACATAACTAAAACTCTGCTCTAACTCTTGAGTTACTGGAATTTTTTTTTTAAATCGACATAATTAAGTAGAAAGAGCCCTGGTTTGAACATTAAGAACCTGGTTCTAATCTAAGTGCTCACAAACTAGCCCTGTGACCAAGTGAGATGAGAATAATATGGCTAATCTCTCTGACTCTGTTTTCATATCTTCTCTGTTTATATTTCTAATTGCTGCCAAGATCAGGTGAAATAGTTGAAGTGAAAGAACTCTGAAAAGTCAAGTATTTAACAAGTATAAGATGGTTTCACATGACTTTGTGTATGTTGATACACATAGACAAATGTAATGTGACTCCTTATGTATATAAACTCTCTCATCCAACAAGACCCATGAAAATACCCAATACTAACAGTGCCAGTGACCAGTAAGTGCTCAGAACTCTACTCAACAATTGAGTGCTACTTTCCATTTGAAGGGAACAATGAGATAAACAGCCCCATCTGGGGATAATTTGAGCCACTACATTTCCTTCCTGAGGCCTCTAACCAAAACATCAGTCCTGTTTTTGAACAGGAACTTACAAGTCATAAAGCTCATCTTCTTTCTCTCCCAGACCTCTTTTTTCTTTCTTACACGGAATTTTTTACTTCCACTCCCAGCTTTCCCAGAGAGATGGTACAAGAGTGGTCGCGATGAGAATAGGGCAGGAATTAGAATCAGAATCAGATGGTGGAATTCCTGGAGGCATTCTGGCCAATGTTTCCCACATAGGGCTAGTTTCTAGTTACCACGGTTGTGGCAAATGCATGCACATGGATGTCTCTGAGTGAGGGAATGAATTCTACAGAATGCCCCTTAGCTACATAGAAACAAGGATCAACTCTCCATCTGAGGGGCCACGTAAGCATCTTGTGGAGTTACCATCTGGGATCACCTGCTATTATTCTGAGTCCACAAGCATCTTAGCAAAGAAGCATCGAGGAAAGAAAGGACATGCTGACCGTGATCCTCAGCAATGGCTGCATGGCTCCGGTTCATGCAGGGTTAAATAAACTGCCACTTCAGTGGCTCACTACCTAATGCTGGTCTCCAGGCTATCAGAGAAGGGGATTTCATATAAGGTTTCACAGGTCAACCATTTATTTATCGTTTTGCTGTCTTACATCAGAACATAAAAATATATATGCATTTTTATTTACCAAAATACACACATTTTATCTCTTTGAGCATAAGTGACATTCTATTTCTACATTTCAAATGGTATGTAGACTAAAACACATTTGACATGGCCTGGTCTGGAAACACACTTACTGGCAATGCACTGGCTGATCTTCTGACCTATAGAAAGGGTTCCAATTAAGGCTACCTGATCTTTGTGACAGGCACAATAATGGTCCCCCAAGATGTGCACATCCTAATTCTCAGGCCTTTCATGGCAAAACAGATTTTATGGATGTGATTATTAACGACCTTAAGATAGGGAGATTATCCTGGATTATCCAAGTGGGCCCTATCTAATCACTCTGGTCCTTACAAATGGAGAGCCTTTCCTGACTATGGAGAGAGAGATGTGAAGACAGAAGAATGGTAAGAGAGATACAATTGACAATCAGAGAATGACTAGAGATATGCTTTACAGATGGAAGAGGAAAAGGGCCATAAGCCAAGGTGTGCAGGCAGCCTCTGACAGCTGGAAAACTCAAGGAAATGGATTCTCCTCTAGAGCCTCCAGAAGGAAACACAGCCTAGCAAAACATTGATTTCAGCCCACTGACACCCATGTCAAACTTCTGACCTCCAGAGCTGTACGAGTTCAACACTAAACCAGTGCTCCTCACTTGTTTCTTCCTTGTCCTTTTGACTCCTTATTCTATATTCCTCTTTTGTTTCACTCCCTCATCCTGTCTCTTTAATTTTACTTTCTGCTTTGTCCCTTCCCTTCCGTTTCTCAACACTCCCGTCTCCTTCCCTGTCCTCCTCTCCCACTTCCACCTTTCTTACATTTGACTTTCATTTCCCTGTTTTAGTCTCCTAATCTCTCTGCTCACCATTGTCAACCCTCTGCTTTCACATTTACTGAAATTTTTAGATAAACTGAACTTGTGGCAATCTACCCCAACTGGTGTAGGGCGCAGAAGGGAGAGACAGGAAATAGCCTGGGTAACAGGATATTAGTAAAGGAATGTCTTCCCTCCTCCAACTTCAAGCACGAATAATCATAACGCTAATAGGTAAAGGGGCAGCAAAAGTATTTTTCATTCAGTTCTCTGAGTATATTGACAAATAATTTTAGAGACCAAATTATTTGAATGAATGGCAAGGTAATTTATTAGACATTAATTTTGGTTTGTCCTTAGTACTGTAGGAATCTCACTCGAAGGAATGAGTGCTCTCCTGATTTTTTTTTTTTTTTTTTTTTTTGAGGTACACAGGCCTCTCACTGTTGTGGCCTCTCCCACTGCGGAGCACAGGCTCCGGACGCGCAGGCTCAGCGGCCATGGCTCACGGGCCCAGCCGCTCCGCGGCATGTGGGATCTTCCCGGACCGGGGCACGAACCCGTGTCCCCTGCATTGGCAGGCGGACTTCCAACCACCGCGCCACCAGGGAAGCCCTCCTGATTTATCTTTAAAAGGTCACTCCCTTGCTGCCCTAGCCTCACAGGTTAAAAACAAAGGTAGTCAGACACATGGAAAACAACCACCTATGTATGCTTTTGTTTGGGCTGTTGGAAAGGTGCGTGCTGGGAACTCCCTGGTGGTCCAGTGGTTAGGACTCCACGCTCTTATGCCCAGGCTCAATCCCTGGTCGAGGAACTAAGACCCCACAAGCCATGAGGCACGGCCAGAAAAAAAAGAAAGAAAAAAAAGATGTGTGCTGAAATTTTAGGAAGAGAAGTACCCCCATCATGAGGGGCCTCTAGACTAAAAACAGGTTGGAGAGTTTTGGGGAGCAGTTCCCAGAGTAGCCCAGACTTGTGTCCCCACAGAGGAGAGGCTCTGGTGAGATAGCACTTGGATGCCTCGGTGACAAAATTAAGTCAGGACTTTGTAGACATTAAGATTCTTGGGCCCACATCTGGCCCCTCAAAGTAACCACACAGGGTTGGACACTAAGACCTCAGGAGCAACCAGGGGACAAAGACATAAACCCTTGCAGACCCCTTATAATCTGAAGAAGGGGAAGGACTCTCAACACCCGGCTGAAGTGAAATTTCTTGCTATCCTGTTAAACTGCAGCTCTAAGCCAAAGTTTAATTTAGAACACACCATCAAGAGACTTCCCCCAGATCTTTTCCCAAATGTCATTCTTTGCAGGCTTTCTAGACCACCCTGCCTAGGACTGTTAACACCCTCCACCTCACGCTTCCTATTTTCCTTCCCTGCTTTTTCTCCTTAGTACCTTTTTATCTTTCTCCCACACCACAAGGCCTAAGATTTTTGTCTGTTTTGTGCCCTGAATTCCCATTGCTTAAAAGAGTGCCTGACACATGGTAGACAGTTGGGGCATATTTGTTAAATGAGTAAATTTTTAACCTGTGTCATAGAATAAAGAAATTCCTACCTGCTAGAAATGCAGAAGCTGCTAGAAACCTTAGTTTTTAGGGAGGCTTAGCATATTAATAGCAAAATTAATTAATTTAATTAATAGAAAAATTAATACATTAGCTTGGCACCCAATCAAACCTCTGGCTCTATTTCAGAGTTATCTTTTTTTAAATTTCATCAGCCAGCCATCCCTTACTCCTCACTGATAAGAAGGCGAATGTCCATTTCCAGGCAACAGTCCTTCTCCAAGCAGAGAAAGACCTTTATTCAAGAAACACAAGTCCTCCTCTCCAAAACCCCCCTTCTTCCAGCCTGCAGCACTCCTAAGCACCTAAGTAACAGTCATCTTCATATTATTCCTGAGCAGTTCTAGACCACAAAGGCCAGAAATTTAGATTCAGTCACGCATAACCAGTTTCTGTAAAACAAAGTCATTTCCAAATTGTAGGTGGCTCAAGTTAGCAGTGATTTCCGGAACTACATCTTAGAGTCAGCATTTACATCTGTGCTTTGCACAGTGCTAAAAATGAAGAGACTAATAAATACCTGTTGATTAATTCTCACAACATATACCATTTCTGAGAAAAATCTTGCTCCAAAAGGGGACTTAAACATGCTCAGTGCCAAAATGTGATACAATTTTCTGGAATTTTCATGCTATTCCAGGGCTGTCCCCAAGAAGCAAAACTAAATTCCCAGAATCATATCAGCAGCTACAGGACAGCGGTTAACACATTCTGCTCACAGCTGGGCTGCCAACGGAGCTTTCTCATAGCTGAAAATCTGATTATCAGCTTCTCCAACGCCTGAGAACCCCCAGGCACATCCCTGTTCCCAGAGCCAGGAAGAAGCATCTTACCTGGGAGGGTTTTTTCTTCTTACTTCTGAGTAATCTGCTCTGGTACCCAAATATCTCCACTCCTGAGATGTCCAGATTCATCTCCAGATTCATCTCCTTTCATCTACGACACGCTTTTTCTGGTGAAGAATAATTGGGGGAAATTTTTTAGTACAGATATTCACTTTGGGAATGAAATTCCAAAATTTTCTCTAATTTTTTTAGAATGATCTATTTGGGCATGTATACACACTATTTACTAAACTGATATTTTCAGAATTATTATAATTGCAAAAAGCAGTATTTTAAAGCCAACCTAGATTAGCTTTATAAAAGTAAAAAATGAAAGCCACCAAGCAATGAAAAGTATTGCCTATATACTGATTAACTTATTAGCATAACAATTTTCTATAAAATGCCTTCATTTCAGAAGTTTATTGTATTTAGCATGGAATTTATTTTTTTAACTCAAAAAATAGCATACTAGGAAATTTAATTTTCAGCTACCAAAACCTGAAAGATACATGTTATTCTGAATACGAGGGTAAAGTTTTAATAGATTTTAAAATGATTCACTTCCCTGCTTATCTCCTGCTTTTCTTAGTTCTCTCTCTTACCTCTTCTCAGCACATCCCATCCCCCAAGCTAAAGGATTTGAAAGGAGGTGGAAAGTGTTGGGTTTTAGGATCACAGGTGCATTTGTATTTGAAAAAACATGATTCATTTTTTTCATAAATTAAAAATCTGTTGCACGAACAATAATTACCAACAGTCCCCGTGCTCAGGACCTGACACTGTCCTAAGAGCTTTATATTAGCTTCATATATTTAATATTTACATATTCACTTAATGCTCACAACAACCTGTGGGACAAGTACTATCAGCATTATTATTCCCCAGTTTTCAGACAGTCTAAAACAGAAAGGTGAAGTAACTTGGCCATGATCACCCAGTTAGTGAGGGGTAGAGCAGGCTGGTCCTCAAGTCCACGATATTAACAGCTGCACTATATTGCCTCTCCACAATGATCTTACATTTCCAACTACATTTGTCCTTCTTGAAAACGAACCTTCTACGCCTCCCTGCCCAGATCTTTCCCAGGGTTCTGTTATTTTCAAAAGAACTGTCACTCCTGTCACTCCTTTTATAATCTACCTTTCTCTTCAACTGCCCTTTGCCACTCAAGAAGATCCCTCTAGGGAATGGCCCTTACTTAATTCCCAGTGACTTCCTCAAGTAAATCCTGGAAGACTCAAAATCCTCAAATTCCTCAAGAGCAAATTCCTGAAGGCTTCCTCTGTGCCCTCCTCCTTCCCCTGCTACCTGCAGCACCTGCTTCCTTGGGAAGCCCGTGTGCCTTTCGTAGGGCTACCTGCCACTTCTCTTGCCTGACCAATAACTGCAACCTTAATCAAGTGAGTGATAAGTTGGATTTTTTTTTTCTTCAGGGTGTTTTTAGTCTCTGTTAATCATACAAATATTCATGTATACAGTCAGGAGAAACTGCCTCATCTTCGTCGCCTCCCAGGCACCAGGAGGCCCCACCGCAAACAGCCAGCCAGCTTGCTTGCTGCCACACCACTGTCCAGAAGGAAAGGGCAGCAGCTCCAGCATTCACCCAAGGAGACAGAGAAAAGACGAGGCAGGGTGGGACGGGCAGTCAGCTTACGGTGCTGGGCCCTGGCAACGCCACCACCCTCTCCCGCTGGGGCTCACAGTGAATCTGGGGAGGGGTTTATCCTTATGCCCACTTCCCACCTGGGCCACCCTTGGGCCACACCAGCCATCTTGGTGAGGTTCTCTCCTGGCTGGAAGTGCCTTTGATGGACGTTAGGTAACAGCCAGTCCTTGCGGGGGGAAGAGAAGGCTGTTTCTTGTAGAAAAATGCCCCCAATTCAACTGTCCCCATGGCAAAAATAAGAAAAGCAGGCACGCGTGCACACACATCCACGCACACCTCACTCCGTGCAGACAGACATGTTCCTCCCAAGCCTCAGCCCCTCTGCCTCCCCCGCCGGCCTCAGGTCCTTAAGGATGCTGCCTGCCTCACCTCGCGGGTGCCAGACACTGGTGGTCCTGCCCAGAGGCAGCCTGCGACTTGGTAAAGAGTCCAAGAGGAACAGACTACTGGGGCTGAGAGGGTAGCCTCTGCTGGCCCACTAGGCAGTGGAAAAGAGGGCCTCTGAGGACTTGCTCAGAGCCCACACCAGCGAGAAGAGGCAGGACGAATGGTACTAAGGGCCACTAGGCCCTGGGAGGACCACGGACTCCTTCTGCCCCTACTCCGCGGCTGGCGCTCGCTCTGGCCTCTGCAAGGAGCGCACCGCTCCAAAGATGTGCACAGAAAGGGTTTGTTCTTGGGAGAGAAGCCAACGTGCTTGGGACAATTACCTTGCCAGGTGAGACTGCCTAAAAGCAAGGGGAGGAGCAGAATCCTTGTGGCAGGCCCAGACCCACTGACGGGGACCCGTGAAGCCACTGCTGCATAACGGCGGGCAGCCCCCCTGGGAAAAGGGTAAGGGGCACCTAGTGTGGGGGGGATGAGGAAGCCCGGAGCCCAGCGGGTGTAAAGCCTCCCATGATCCTGCAGGGGCAGCTGGAGATGTGATGCTTTGAGGGCTATCCAGTGAGCAGAATGGTTGGGCATGTGTGGGCTCCAGGGTGGTGGTGTCCCCGGAGGTTGGCAGCAACAGTAGCACCAGTCTGGGCCCAATAGGGCCCTCAAACAAAAAGCCATCGTGAGCCCCTGGCTTGGACCTGTGGTGGCCTGGGCACCTGGCAGGGACTCCCCTCTGCTCTGCTGGGAATGGGGTGCTCTGTGTGTGCATAGAAAGTAGGTGCTCCAGTGCGAGCTCTAGTCCGGCCCCAGCCCCAGCGGCACTGCCCTTTCAGCAGGCAGGCTCCACCCTCCCCCGGGGCTTCTCCAGTGGACCAATGTTTACGCCCCCTTTTATTTGGGGTGAGGTGGGGAGGCAAAGGGAGAATTTCATACAAGCTTTTCTCTCACAGTCAAGCTTGAAAAACATAACCGTCTCAGAAGTGGACGAGGAGGAACAAACAACACGCGTTTTGGGAACTCAGACACCCAGACAGAGCCAGACAGACTCTCAGCCACACCCAGGCCACATGACCCCTGCGGCCAATCAGCGAGCTGGACTCCCTGCTGTCTCACAGCCGGGGGGGGGGGGTGGCGGTGTGGCAACAGGCAGGTGACCCAGCAACGGCACCCTAGATCCGTATGCCCGGCTACCAAACGAACCAAGACTCGAGGGAAGGACGGGGGGAGAAGAGAAGAGGGACTTTGCATACTCCTGTATCTTTGGCACACAGCTGTTCTGGCCTGGTTTGAGCTTCCTGTGGAGATATCCACATCTCAACCTGCTCGGAACACGCGGCATGCCAGTGGGGCCACCTGTCCCAGGGAGCAGCCAGCCAACCAACCTGTGCTCCGGCTGGGCTGTGCCTTGCCCGCCACCTCCCAATAGCTAAGCATCCTGCCCAGGGAGGGGGTCCTTTCATTCCCAGCAAAATGAGGTCTCCAAGATCACGCAGTCAGTAAGTGTGGCCCTTCCCCACGGCAAATTCCCCATCTGGGGCTCCATTTTCATACCTTAACAGCTCAGCCTCCACTAACAGGCTGCGAAAACACCACAAAGGACAATTGGAGGGAAACGCAGGGAAGGGAGTTGTGTGACAACAGAGAAGCAGGGGACACCTTCACATTCGCCGGCTGCACACTCGCTGGTGAGCTGCACCAACACCCGTGTGTGTGTGTGCACGCAGCACGCACAGATACACAGCACAGAGGCACCGTTCCCAGAGTGAATGGGGAGCCGCTGTGTACCAAGAATCCGAAAGAGCAGTAAGCGTGACGGCGTTTCTCTCCGCCAAGAGAAACGTGGAAGGAAAGCAATTTGAATTGTCACGAGTGTGTGCAGGAGGTCACCTCTCGGCCTCACAAACTCCCACGTCACCTGAGATCTGTCCTCCAGGCTTCCTCTGCTGGCCACACAGGGAAGTTTGGTCTTCAGAGGTTCTGATGCTAACAAGCCACAGGGTTGACGAATACAAACGTCAAAGGTGTAAATCAATAGAAGATTAAAGAGAAAAGAAGAGGAAAAGCGTGATAACCCATAGGCTGATGCCATTAAAAACAAATGGGGTCAGAGTCTTGTGGAATCAGGTGGCACGGCAGGTGTCCTCCTATAGCACCTACCCACAGAGTCCCCAAGCAGGCCGTGCCAGCTTTGAACCTGAATTGCTTCCCAGAGCAAGCAGCTATTCTATACACAGAATGTTATCCCTTATCTAAAAAAATAAAAGTGGGGAAAGAGGGGAAAAAATTAACATGTGCTCAAAACTACAAGCTGTCTGTAGGCAAAATAACTTTTGCTTAAAAGATGGCTTTTTTCCCCTCATTTTAAACATTTTTTTCCTTCCCGAGCGCCCTAATGACTTGTTAGACTGACGCCTAATAAACAAAACCCAAAGTGGCTGCAAGGATTTCTTCTCGGTAGCCTTAACACCACTCCCACCACTCAGCATTCACACACACACACACACACACACACACACACACACACACACACACGCTGAGTTTACTCAAAAGTAGTCTTTCTGATTCTTCCTCTTCTTCCAGGATGGGGGTCAGAGCCACGGGTCCCTGCGATGTGGTCTGCAATCCAGAGGAACCCCTTGCCCTCCCCTTCCAGAGTCAAGCCTTGTGTCTTTCGTTAATTTTTCTTCTTGGTGACACCCGTTTAAGACTGACTGAAGGGGTAAGGCCCGCGGAGCCCCTTACTGTAAGTCACGACTGATAAGTTGTTTGCGTGACTGCTGGGGGACAGATCTACAGAGTTCTGGGAGAGTCTACTCTCATCTTGCTCGGTTTGGTCAGGCGCGGGACCTCATGTGTTTTTGCTGATCGAGTCGAACCCGGAACCCCCAGGGTCTTTGTTTTCATCTGACTGTCGTTTCTTTTGGGGAGAAGCAAACGGGGTGAAGCTTCCTTCTACCTTGCGATGTGGCTGTGTGTGGGACTCCGTTTCAAAAGATGACAGCTGCTGTGCTACTCCTAGAAGTCCACCCGCCTCCACACTGAGAATGACCCAGATGACATCTCCATAGTAGAGTCCTGTAGCAGTGCACATCCGCCACTGTCCCTGATCCATTCCTGCTCTGCTGGGGCTGCACATCTGGACGCTGACATCTGCAATCTCCTGGGGGTTTAGCAATCTCACCAACACCATGTTCACATGTCCAAGTTGGTCTCCCCTGACATATTTAAGACAAACCCCTGGAGGCCAGGCCTCTGCCCCAGAATTTTGGATCCGCCATGTTTTTATATATTGAGCATAAGGGGATATCGACTCCCGTTCTCCTATGGTGACATCAACAAAGGACACAGACGGCACACTGATGTTTGGGCTCTCAAAGTCATACTAGGCGCCAATTGCTCCTTGTAGGTTCCAGCTGGTCATGTCCAGGAGGAAGGCGCAGCCGGCCGGGTTGAGCTGGAAGCCGAGCAACCGCTGGAACTCGGAGATGAGCACGTCCTTGTCGGCGGTGCCCAGGCAGCTGAACTTCTGCATCAGCCCAGGGTCCAGGCCCATGTCCGGCGTCCGTGGCTGGGGCCGGTCACTCGCTTCCCCGCCTCCTCACAACTGGGCCGCTACCGCGCCGCCGGGCCCAGGGACCGCGAGGGGGGCCGCTGCTAGCTGGCGGCGCCGCGACCCTGCTCCTCCGGGTTAGGCCCCAGGCCTCTCACCGCCCGCAGGGATAAACTCACTCAGCCACGGGCTCACTCTCGCGCTGCCCGCCCCTCCAAGCGCCGACACCCCGCCGGGCCACCTCTCACTTCTCCCCTGCCTCCGCCTCAAGGTGGATTTTTTTTTTAATTTAAAAAGTGATTCTAGAGTAGTCGGTATTGGTAAACAGCTGTGACTTTTAAATTCTGATAAAGTTCCTGCCACAATTTTCTAGGATGTGTAGATAGTGTTAAGAAAACTTAATATGTTTTTTAATAACAAACAAACATATGTATGGTGCTTACTATGTGCCAGACCCTATTCTTAGTGTAGAGCTTAATATAGATTGACTCATTTAATCCTCACAGCAACCCTATGAGGTAGGTACTATCATTTCCCATTTCACAGATGGGAAAGTTGGAGACATTAACTCGTGCCATTAATAACAGAAGAACCAGCATTTGGACTCAGGTAGTCTAGCTCTCCCATCTATCTGCTTAATTACTACACCACCCTGGTGCCCTAAGACATATGTGAATTCTGTAAAGTCAGAAACAATACTTATTTAATGTCAAAACAGAGTTTACCCTCAGTATATTCTAACTTGTCCCCTCCCCACTAAAAGTGAATATATAGGTCTGTAAATCCAAGTTAATATATCCTGTTCCATTATTCTGATTCCATAAGATTGGAATGAGAACCTTTGCTATTATATATAAAAATAAGGCATTTCAATACCACTCATACAATGAGATGTACAATCTTTTCATGACTTCAAATGTTATCTATTCATAATAAAAGTGAAATTATACTCAATTTCTCCATTGTACAAAATAAGGTACAAATTGTGAAATTTCTATTAGTAAAAATATACCGTTACTTATGTCAGACTATTAAATTAGCAATCCTTTATTATTTCTTCATAGTACAAAGGAAATACAACTTAGCAAACTTTAACTTTTTCTAAAGTAATTTTATCTGCAACCATTTAAAATAAATGTGTGTGTGTATGTATACGTATATATACTGTAGCAAATTATTTTGCTTTTTTCCTACGTCAATTTTCCACTGTCAGAAGCACAGTACCCTCCACACTCTGGATCTACCTGTGCTTTCTTTCTCCCTCTGGTACTCACCACTGTTGAACCTACTGTATACGTTATTTACGGTCAATTTATTGTCTGCCCCTTCAGAATGTGTGCTCCATCAGAGGAGGGATTTGTCTGTTTTGTTTACTGCTACGTCTCCAGCACTAGAACAATGCCTAACACAGAGTAGAGAGTAAATAAAAGGCTGTTAAAGGAATATGAATCTCTGAAGAAAATCTCCCTGCAACAGCCTCCCCCTCCCTCCCCCACCCCCCAAATCATACCTTCAGGGAAGACACTGTGTGAACAAGATGAGAGCTCTACTTTCCCTGAGTGTGAAAGACTGCAAGGGAGTTTGCAGAGGCTTATGGAGCCCTGGGAAGTGGATGGGTCAGTCTTGCCATCTCCCTGTAGTACAAATGGCTCCTGTTAACCTGCTTAACGGAGGTGGGGAGCTGGGGGTTAGTCTCATTAAGAGCTTTCGAGGTAGTGATTCGGCATATAATTTAGGATTTAGTGTGACTTAATAATATAGTCAATTCTCACGATCACAGATTCCACATTTGCAAATTTGCCTACCTGCTAATATGTATTTGTAACCCCAAAATCAATACTCAGGGTGCTTTCGTGGTCATTCACAGAGATATACAGAACAGCAAAAAATGCCGGTTGCCCAGAGCACCTGCTCCCAGCTGAGACCGACAAGACGACGTTCTTTTTGTTTCAGCTTTCTTACTGTAAACAAGTGCCACTTTATTTTGCACTTTTGTGCTTTTTTGTTGGTAATTTTACTATTTAAAATGTTTAAAAGCACAGTGCTGCCTAGTGTTCCTAAGTGCAAGAAATTATGATGTGCCTCATGGAAAAAATATGTATGTTAGATAAGCTTCTTTCAGATATGAGTAATAGTGCTGCTGGGCATGAGTTCCATGTTACTGGATCAGTAGTATGCATTAAATAAGGTGTCCTTACAGAAACATGCACAAAACAAGGTCGTGTACTGATCACTTAATGATGAAAACGTTATGAACAGAGGCTTAAGGGAACTCAACCCTGTATTTCCCCCAGAAGCAATGGTTCTGTATTCACTAAATCACTGTTTGCGGTGACTTCTATAGAACCTAACTAGCAGGCATAACAAGAATCAACTGTAGCTCCCCTGGAGTTCTCCAGCATGGTTCCCTTTCTGACTTTGGAAACATCATCTCTGTGCTTTCTCACAAATAACCTTCCCGGACACAGTAAATATTTACAGAAAGCCATGGATGAGGAATCAGTAAACCTGAATTCATCCCTCCTCCCCCAATTTGGAGGGTCAGTCTGAGGAAATTATTTAACCTTTCTTGGTAAAGCCTTGTGATCTGCAAATGGTTTCCTTAACTGAAAGGAAGAACGTGAAAGCCCTTTCATGTTGGTATGTGTAAGGTATTTTTCCAAGTTGAACAACGGCTTTTTCCTTCAGATCTCAGGGCATCTTGGCAGCATTTTCATGGAGCTCCATTGTTAACAAATTTCAGGAACTTGATCTTTGGGTTCAAGAGATGAAAAGACAGTTCCCTTGAATAAACCAACACTTTCCTACTCCCAGAATCCTGGTCATCACTGAACCTTGCCTGACATCAGAAACTGCCTTTCAACCTCCCTTCTCCCAGGGAGCAGTCCAGCATCCAGTCCCTCTAACTCAAGTGTCCAATTGGCGACAAGTAGTGCCAAGCAAGGGGTCCTGGCTAGTGACTCAGGAGATCTGAACTCTCATCTGCCATTGTTCAACTTTGTTACTGCAGGTAAGTCATTTCACATCTTTGGGCATCAGCTCCTTCATTTAAAAGCAACTGTTACAAGCCTCGTAGATAGCCTCATCCACCAGAGGGCAGACAGCAGAAGCAAGAAGAACTACAATTCCGCAGCCTGCGGAACAAAAACCACATTCACAGAAAGATAGGCAAGATGAAAAGGCAGAGGGCTATGTACCAGATGAAGGAACAATACAAAACCCCAGAAAAACAACTAAATGAAGCGGAGACAGGCAACCTTCCAGAAAAAGAATTCAGAATAATAATAGTGAAGATGATCCAGGACCTCGGAATAAGAATGGAGGCAAAGACCGAAAAGATGCAAGAAATGTTTAACAAAGACCTAGAAGAATTAAAGAACAAGCACCTAGAAGAATCAAAGAACAAACAAAGAGAGATGAACAATACAATAACTGAAATGAAAAATACACTAGAAGGAATCAATAGCAGAATAACTGAGGCAGAAGAACAGATAAGTGACCTGGAAGACACAATGGTGGAATTCACTGCCACGGAACTGAATAAAGAATGAAAAGAAATGAAGACAGCCTAAGAGACCTCTGGCACAACATTAAACAAAACAACATTCACATTATAGGGGTCCCAGAAGGAGAGGGGAGAGAGAAATGACCCAAGAAAATATGTGAAGAGATTATAGTCGAAAACTTCCCTAACATGGGAAAGGAAATAGCCACCCAAGTCCAGGAAGTTCAGAGAGTCCCAGGCAGGATAAACCCAAGGAGAAACACGCCGAGACACATAGTAATCAAACTGACAAATATTAAAGACAAAGAAAAATTATTGAAAGCAACAAGGGAAAAATGACAAATAACATACAAGGGAACTCCCATAAGATTAACAGCTGACTTCTCAGCAGAAACTCTACAAGCCAGAAGGGAGTGGGACGATATATTTAAAGTGATGAAGGGGAAGACCCTACAACCAAGATTACTCTACCAGGCAAGGATCTCATTCACATTCAACAGAGAAATCAAAAGCTTTACAGACAAGCAAGAGCTAAGAGAATTCAGCACCCCCAAACCAGCTCTACAACAAATGCTAAAGGAACTTCTCTAAGTGGGAAACATAAGAGGAAAAAAGGACCCGGAAAAACAAACCCGTAAAAATTAAGAAAATGGTAATAGGAACTTACATATCGATAATTACCTTAAACGTGAATGGATTAAATGCTACAACCAAAAGACACAGGCTCACTGAATGGATACAAAAACAAGACCCATACATATGCTGTCTACAAGAGACCCACTTCAGACCTAGGGACACATACAGACTGAAAGTGAGGGGATGGAAAAAGATATTCCATGCAAATGGAAATCAAAAGAAAGCTGGAGTAGCAATACTCATATCAGGTAAAATAGACATTAAAATAATGAATGTTACAAGAGACAAGGAAGGACACTACATAATGATCAAGGGATCAATCCAAGAAGAAGAGAAAACAATTATAAATATATATGCACCAAACATAAGAGCACTTCAATACATAAGGCAACTGCTAACAGCTAGCTACAAAAGAGGAAATAAACAGTAACACAATAACAGTGAGGGAGTTTAACACCTCACTTACACCAATGGACAGATCATCCAGAGAGAAAATTAGTAAGGAAACACAAGCTTTAAATGACGCAACAGACCAGATAGATTTAATTGATATTTATAGGACATTCCATCCAAAAACAGCATATTACACTTTCTTCTCAAGTGCACAAGGAACATTCTCCAGGATAGATCACATCTTGGGTCACAAATCAAGCCTTGGTAAATTTAAGAAAACTGAAATCAAATCAAGCATCTTTTCTGACCACGTCTTTTCTATGAGATTAGAAATCAATTACGGGGAAAAAAACGTAAAACACACAAACACATGGAGGCTAAACAATACATTACTAAATAACGAAGAGATCACTGAAGAAATCAAAGAGGAAATCAAAAAACACCTACAGACAAATCACAATGAAAACACGATGATCCAAAACCTATGGGATGCAGGAAAAGCAGTTCTAAGAGGGAAGTTTATAGCAATACAAGCCTACCTCAACAAACAAGAAAAATCTGAAATGAACCATCTACCTTACACCTAAAGGAACTAGAGAAAGAAGAAGAAACAAAACCCAAAGTTAGTAGAAGGAAAGAAATCATAAAGATCACAGTAGAAATAAATGAAATAGAAACAAAGAAAACAATAGCAAAGATCAATAAAACTAAAAGCTGGTTCTTTGAGAAGATAAACAAAACTGATAAACCTTTAGCCAGACTCATCAAGAAAAAGAGGGAGAGGACTCAAATCAATAAAATTAGAAATGAAAAAGGAGAAGTTACAACAGACACTGCAGAAATGCAAAGCATCCTAAGAGACTACTACAAGCAACTCTATGCCAATAAAATGGACAACCTGGAAGAAATGGACAAATTCTTAGAAAGGTATAACCTTCCAAGACTGAACCAGGAAGAAATATGAACAGACCAATCACAAGCACTGAAATTGAAACTGTGATTTAAAATCTTCCAACAAACAAATGTCGAGGACCAGGTGGCTTCACAGGTGAATTCTATCAAACATTTAGAGAACAGCTAACACTCATCCTTTTCAAACTCTTCCAAAAATTGCAGAAGAAGAAACACTCACAAACTCATTCTATGAGGCCACCATCACCCTGACACCAAAATCAAAGATACTACAAAAAAAGAATATTACAGACCAATATCACTGATGAATATAGATGCAAATATCCTCAACAAAATATAGCAAACAGAATTCAACAACACAGTAAAAGGATTATATACCATGATCAAGTGGGATTTATCCCAGGGATGCAAGGATTCTTCAATATATGCAAATCAATCAATGTGATACACCATTTTAACAAATTGAAGAATAAAACCCGTATGATCATCTCAATAGATGCAGAAAAACCTTTTGACAAAATTCAACACCCATTTATGATAAAAACTCTCCAGAAAGTGGGCACAGAGGGAACCTACCGCAACATAATAAAGGCCATATAGGACAAACACAATGGTGAAAAACTGAAAGCATTTCCTCTAAGATCAGAAACAAGACAAGGATGTCCACTCTTGCCACTATTATTCAACATAGTTTTGGAAGTCCTAGCCACGGCAATTAGAGAAGAAAAAGAAATAAAAGGAATACAAATTGGAAAAGAAGTAAAACTGTCACTGTTTCCAGATGACATTATACTATACTAAAGAATCCTAAAGATGCCACCAGAAAACTACTAGAGCTAATCAGTGAATGTGGTAAAGTTGCAGGATACAAAATTAATGCACAGAAATCTCTTGCATTCCTATACACTTACAACGAAAGATCAGAAAGAGAAATTTGGGAAACAAAGCCATTACCATTGCAAAAAAAAGAATAAAATACCTAAGAATAAAACTACCTCAGGAGGTAAAAGACCTGTGCTCAGAAAACTATAAGACAGGCTTCCCTGGTGACACAGTGGTTAAGTCCACCTGCCAATGCAGGGGACACAGGTTCGAGCCCTGGTCCGGGAGGATGCCGTGGAGCAACTAGGCCCGTGCATCACAGCTACTGAAGCCCGTGTGCCTAGAGCCGTGCTCCACAACAAGAGAGGCCACCATGATGAAAAGCCCATGCACCACAGCGAAGAGTGGCCACTGCTGGCCGCAACTGGAGAGGGCCCATGCGCAGCAACAAAGACCCAACGCAGCCAAAATAAATAAATAAAATTTAAAAAAAACCTATAAGACACTGATGAAAGAAATCAAAGATGACACAAACAGATGGAGAGATATACCATGTCCTTGGATTGGAAGCATCAATATTGTGAAAATGACTATACTACCCAAAGCAAACTACAGATTGAATGCAATCCCTATAAAATTACCAGCGGCATTTTTTACAGAACTAAAACAAAAAATCATATAATTTGTATGGAGACACAAAAGACCCCAAATAGCAAAAGCAATCTTGAGAAAGAAAAACAGAGCTGGAGGAATCAGACTCCCTGACTTCAGACTATACTACAAAGCTACAGTAATCAAGACAATATGGTACGGGCACAAAAACAGAAATATAGATCAATGGAACAGGATAGAAAGCCCAGAGATAAGCCCACACACCTATGGTCAATTAATCTATGACAAAAGAGGCAAGGATATACAATGGAGAAAAGACAGTCTCTTCAATAAGTGGTGCTGGGAAAACTGGACAGCTACATGTAAAAGAATGAAATCAGAACACTCCCTAACACCATACACAAAAATGAACTCAAAATGGATTAGAGACCTAAAGGTAAGACCAGACACTATAAAACTCTTAGAGGAAAACATAAGAAGAACACTCTTGGACATAAATCACAGCAAGATCTTTCTTGACCCATCTCCTAGAGTAATGGGAAAAAAAAATAAACAAATGGGACCTAATGAAACTTAAAAGCTTTTGTACAGCAAGGGAAACTATAAACAAGACGAAAAGACAACCCTCAGAATGGGAGAAAATATTTGCAAATGAGTCAACAGACAAAGGGTTAATCTCCAAAATATATAAACAGCTCATGCAGCTCAATATTAAAAAAACAAACAACCCAATTCAAAAATGGGCAGAAGACCTAAATAGACATTTCTCCAAAGAAGACATACAGATGGCCAAGAGGCACATGAAAAGCTGCTCAGCAGCACGAATCATTAGAGAAATGCAAATCAAACTACAATGAGATATCACCTCATACCGGTTAGAATGGACATCGTCAGAAAATCTACAAACAACAAATGCTGGAGAGGGTGTGGAGAAAAGGGACCCCTCTTGCACTGTTGGTGGGAATGTAAATTGATACAGCCACTATGAAGAACAGTATGGAGGTTCCTTAAAAATCTAAAAATAGAATTACCATATGACCCAACAATCCCACTACCGGGCATATACCCTGAGAAAACCATAATTCAAAAAGACACATGCACCCCAGTGTTCATTGCAGCACTATTTACAATAGCCAGGTCATGCAAGCAACCTAAATGCCCATTGACAGATGAATGGATAAAGAAGATGTGGTACACATATACAATGGAATATTACTCAGCCATAAGAAGGAACGAAACTGGGTCATTTGTAGAGACGTGGATGGATCTAGAGACTGTCATACAGAGTGAAGTAAGTCAGAAATAGAAAAACAAATATTGTATATTAACGCATGTATGTGGAACCTAGGAAAATGGTACAGATGAACCGGTTTGCACGGCAGAAACAGAGACACAGATGTAGAGAACAAACGTATGGACACCAAGGGGGGAAAGCAGGGGCAAGTGTTGGGGGTGGTGGTGGTGGGATGAATTGGGAGAGTGGGATTGACATGTATTCACTAATATGTATAAAATAGATAACCAATAACAACCTGCTGTATAAAAAATAATAAAATAACTTCAAAAATTCAAAAAAAGAATGCAAAAACACTGTATTGCTAATAACGAGAATGCCAAGCATTTACAAACACTACCAAATAAACAAATAAATAAATGCAACTGTTATTAAATGCTGTATTAGATGACAACTATGGGACTGTCTGCCCCACAAGTGTTTGCATGTGGTCAAACAAACATGGAAACCATACCAATGGATGCAGAAAAGAAAGCAAACTTCTCTTTCCTCACCGTGCCTGTATTCATTTGCTAGGGTTACCATAACAAAATACCACAGACTGGGTGGCTTAAACAACAGTTTGTTTTCTCACCGTTGTGGAGGCAAGAGGTCCAAGACCAAGATGTCAGCAGGCTTGGTTTCTTCTGAGGCCTCTCTCCCGGGCTTGCAGGTGCGTGCCTTCTTGCCGTGTGTTCACATGGTTGTCTGTGTGTCTGGTGTCTCTCCCTCTCCTTATATCCTCATGTTATAAGGACACTAGTCAAAGTGGATGAGGACCCACGCTAACAATCCCATTTTAATTGTCTCTTTAAAGGCCCTATCTCCAAGTATAGTCGCATTCTGAAAGTTCGAGGTTCAATATAAGTGGGGGGGGGGGCATACGTTAGCCCACAACACAGATCATCAATTTCTCAAAATCATGCCAGTTTTCTGTTTGCCGTATATTTGGACCATGAGTTTTTTATGAAGCTCTATGTACTTTTTTAGAAATTCCTAGTTTTGGTTTGCTTTCTGAGAAAATCAACATTCCTTTATCACATCCCTAAGCTCTTCCTGGTCCTTCGTCACATTCACTGTGAAAGAATCCATTTTCTTCTTCAAAGATCATCTTCCTAGAGCCCTCTGACCTCTTCTGTTTTTTCCTAATTCTTCCTGATTGCTTTCTTGGCTTGCTGCATCACTGTTAATCTGGGATTTACATTGAGTTCCTGAGTTGGTCCCTTTCTTCTTTTTAAATCCTGGGTACTCCTCTTTCTTGGATTCTTGTTTTGATGAAGTACATCTGTGGCAGACATAGAGTATTTGCTCCTAGACTGCCTTTCCAGAAAGGACTCACTGCCCAGCTGCAAGGAGGATGGTTAACTGAGAGCCTCCTGGTGTTAACTTCTTCAGGATTCACCTCAGTTTCCTGGCCAAGGTTGTCAGCTTCTGACAAGGAGGTTGTATAAGGGCCTAGCCATTTCTGCCCCACTCAGGACTCCACTAAAGGGAAATCCGCTCTGCAGCTACCAAGGGGGCTGGCAGAGACTTTGCCAGGTCTGTGTCACTGTCTGATGGCTACCCCCACCCAATACTGTGTCTTCCCCTTTTCTGTTCACGGATGTTACCGTCCAGTAAACTTTTGTACTCTAATTCTGTGTCAGCTTCTGCTTCCTGGAGAAACCAATCATTATAAGAACCTCAAGTAATATTTTTTTAAAAAATTTGTTTCAGAAAGGAATCACGGGATTTAAACTTTGAGACTTTGTGTGAATTATCTATCTGTCCTCATATGTGGTCGCTACTTTGATTGGTTATACAATTCTAGGTTCAAAATTATTTCCCCACAGAAATTGGAAGGCCTTGCTCTACTGTATTCTAGCATCCAGTACTTCTGATAAGAAATCTGATCATAATCTGATTCTCATTCCTTTGTAGCTAGCCTGTTTTTCTGTTTGTTTCTTCCCCATCTGTGAAAGCTTTGGGGGTTTCATCTTTATCCTCAATGCTTTAAAATTCCACTAGGCTGTGTCCAGACACAGCTGTTTTTCATTCATCCTACTTGGATGGCCCTTTCAATAACTAATGTCTTTCTCACATTCCTTTCCTTACATTGTCTCTGCTTTCCCTTTCTGGAACTCTGACTAGATAGCCATTGTGTCTTCTGGGTCTATCCGCCATGCTTTTAGGTGTATAGTTTCTGCTCTCTCTATTCTGGTGTCCTGGGAGATATTTTCCATTCTATCTTCCATAACTCGAAATTTGATCTTTTGCCATAATCAGTGTTATTTTTCACCTTAGCAATCACTCTTAGTTTTCAAGAAGTCAACTTTTCTCTCCTTGCTCCTTTTAATACCACCTTGTTCTGGTGTCCCTGAGAATATCAATTAGCATTTTAAAAAGTGGTTTTGTATTATTCCTTGCATCATCTGTTTCCTCCTGGATCAGTTATTTTGTTTGTTCACCTTGGACTTTAAGTTGTTTTTGTTTCCTCTCAAATGTCTGGGAGACATATGTTCATATTCATGAATCAAGGACTACGTTGATTGGGGTTTGTAAAATGCCAGGGTCCTGGGGATAAGCAGGGTTTTTCATTTCTATGGTGCTGGCCCAAGATGCTCCAAACTGCCAACTTAATTGCCAGTGGGGTGGGGCAGCCTTTCTTTCTCTCCAGGTCTCTTATTATTAGGCTCTACTCTGCCTCTCTCCCCAGCCCTATACTCACCCCATAGGCTCTCCCCAGGCAAATCTACTTGGCTTAAGCAGTTCTCCAGGTAGCTCCAGCTGGGGCAAAGACTGCAGCAGCTGCACACTGTTATGGGCCTCCGACCTTTGAGCTGCTGCCTCTGTGCCTGAAGCCTCTTCGGAGCTCCATAGGGAAAATGGTTGTTTCTGCAAGCTTCTAGAACGTGTATTCTGAGCTGTGATTTTCTCCATTTGGGGCCATGTATCTATTCAATCTCACTTGCTTTCCACAATCCCAGAAATTATTTTAAAGCTCAGGTTTGCTGATTGTACCTACTTTGTTTTCCATGTGGCAGGAGACTTTTTCTTCTTGTATATCTTTATTATCTTTCACTGGCATCCTAGGAAAGAGGGATGCAATCATATGTGTCCAACCCTTCTCACCATATGCTCACATGACTGGAAGAGAGGAGGCATCTCTCTGAGGCCTCTTTCATTAAGGGCACTAATCCCATTCATGAGGGCTGTGACACCACGACTTAATCACTTCCCATAGGCTCCACCTCCTAATACCATCAGTTGGGCATTAGGTTTTCAACATATCAATTTGGGGCCAGGCGGAGGGACTAAATATTCAATCTTCGGCAATAGACTAAGGGATAAAGGTCAGGAATTTTTAGGGTAGTGGGGATGGAGGGGTGTAGCACCATGTTTCCAACTGTGTGCACTAGGGAAGCAGAGAGAGAAGCTGAGAGGCGCTGAGGAAAACCACAAGGAGGCTTAGTTACCACTCCTCCATGGTTTCCCTGGGACACTCCTGTATCACCGTAATACATGCCACTTGCTTACATTAGCTCTGTGTGGATTTCTATCACAAGTAAGAGGGCCAGAAATCAAGAAACATCTTGGCCCTCCTGGAACGCGTCACTCTTATCTGGCTGGCTGTTTTGGAAGACAGTGCATCAGGAAGGGGTTACACCAAGGGGCCAGGATTCCACCACAGTGCAGTGATGGCCACGACAGTGACCTCTGCGGATAATAAACGCCTGACTTGCCACCCTATAAAATAAGACAGTACGAATAAAATGAAGGCCCTTTCCTCTTAGCCTAATTTACAAGGTTCTTTCCATAAACTTCGGGGGAGGGGTGCGACACATCTCTCCCGCCTCTCACAGAGATAGTATTTTTTTAACTCTCGGAGACACTATATAACTTTAAAGAGCTACCGGCTTGTTACGTGCGAAAAATGGCAAAATGAAACAAAAATAAAGCTCACCATTTCGTTCAAATAGCCTGTGCTTGCCCCACCCTCTAAATTTTTAACTCCTTTTAACCATGTTTGTGTGGCCTTAAGGAAGCCGCTTTCCCACTTAATGACTAGCCCTTTTCCCTAACCTCGCATTTTCTCTTCCTTAACTCATCCTCACATTGTATTAAAACTTTTACTTTGGGGAGCTGTTACCTTACTTGGGGAGACTTAAGAACTAATTCTAAACCCCTTTCCACAAGTAAGATTAATAACTTAAAAATAAAAACTCAGTTTGCTCAAACCAACATTATGCCCTCTTGGTTGAAAGGCCCTTGAGGGCAGAACCCAAATCATTAGACGGTTTTTCTGCTCTGCTGGCAACCAAGAAGGGGTTTGTTAAATGAAATGTAAAATGGGAGCGGGCTCCAAAGAACCTTGTAAATAACTTTGCTCCCTCTGCATTGTCGGGCATGGCTGGCGTGGTTTAGTAACTGGGTGACTGCAACGTCTTCAAATACCTTCCAAGACCTGACGAGCTGAGCCGCGGTAGACGCAGCCCCGCGACATTAACCAGCTTTGTCCTGGGAACTGCGGGCTTGACCTTGGGGCTCCCTCCCCACTTCCTACCTGGAGCCCGCGGGAACGGCCCCTCCTTTCCTCGGCTCTGCCCCGCGCCGTCCTCCTCGCCCGGCTACCGGCGTCCCGTTATTAGTGTTCGCCAACCTCTCAACATCTCGAAAGTTCGACAGGCGGCATCGGAAACCAAGCCTGGTGGCTCTCCGCCCTCGAGGTGTGGTAAACTCTCGGCATTTGTGCTTGGGAGAACCCCAAAGTAGTAAAAGTCTCTGATTTTTAAAACTAAGGGGACAAAAACGCCAAGACTGGAAGGAATCGTACCTACAGTCCTCTGATTCGTAGTCGGACGCATCACCCTGCACCACGGACCCCTCACACGAAGGGTGAGGAGACATAAAGGTTACAGAATAGGGAAACCACACCCGACAGTAACTCCCCTAACACCGGGAGTAAAGAAAAAGTGCGACAGACACGCGGAGGAGTCTTGAGTCTTGACACGAGAGTTCGGAACTCACTTCTACCACAGTCAGGCTCCGCGAGCCACAGCCGGGTAGTCTTTCTGCGCACGCGTAAAACATTCGGGCACGTACTCCCTTCGCGCCCCACTCCCTCCATTACGCATGCTCAGTTTCATCTCTGGGTAAGGGTTGAGCGCGCTCTGGTTCTTAGGTATTGAATCTCAGGGGGCGGGGGCACAGGCTCTGCACGTCCCTTCGATAGCTCAGCTGGTAGAGCGGAGGACTGTAGTTAATACCCTTAAGAGGCATCCTTAGGTCGCTGGTTCGACTCCGGCTCGAAGGAGACCAGGACGTTTTTGTCGAGCTTCCTATGATTTATGGTCCTTTCCGCATAAGGATTTCTCTGATAATACATTACTTTCCAAATAACGGGTCCAAACCCGTAGCTTCCTCGGTGTGAATCTTTTGCGAATCCCGGAAACGGGGACATGCGGTCCGAGTTCTGAGCGAGCGGGGCACTGAGCCTGCGCTCAGCGGGGAGGCTGCCGGGTCACGGCCTTCGCTTGTTTCTAAAGCGTCTTTGGCGTTTCCCGAACCCCTGAGTGCCGACACGGCTAAGCCGCGTCCCGGGCCAACGGCCGGCTCCCCGGGGCCAGGCCCCTGACCTAGTCCTCAGAGCCCATGCAAGGTCGGCGATGCGAACGCTCGGGGCGGCTGCCGTGAGGAGCTAGGAGGTCCGCAAGGAGGATCTCGTGCCCAAGGAACCTGGGAATCACGAAGGCAACGCGGTAGAAAGCACACGAAGCCTAGAAAAATGACGAAAAGTTATGAAGATGAGTTGAGGACTTATCCCCTCACTCCCTTCGATAGCTCAGCTGGTAGAGCGGAGGACTGTAGGCTGGTGTCAATAGCTATCCTTAGGTCGCTGGTTCGATTCCGGCTCGAAGGAGAGGGGCTCTTTTTGTTGTTGTTGTTACTTTGGCCTTAACCATGAAACAGGGACAAGAATGTGCTCAAGAATATTTATCTTCGCTTCTAAACGCTCTGTTCTCTCTCTAGAGGAAGAGATAAGCAGCCGTGGCCAGCGGTGGGGGATTAGCTCAAATGGTAGAGCGCTCGCTTAGCATGCGAGAGGTAGCGGGATCGATGCCCGCATCCTCCAGGTTTTTCTCCTGATCTCCAGTGGTCCTTTTTCTTTTGATTCTCATTCAACTCGAACAAGAGTTGAAAGTAGTTGGGCGAGCTTGAGGTTACCGCTATTAAAACTTCCCAGACGAGGGTCCTTGAGGGGATAATTTTTCTAATTTTAAAATTTTAGACCCATTTACTTTGTGAAGTTCACGAAATTAGTTTTCTCTCCAAAAATGGAGACAGATTGCAACCACGTCTGTCGGCACTCTTGAGTCTTTTGTGATTTGTGATTGATGGCTGCACTTACGGGACCCATCTGAGTCTAAACTGCGCATAATTAAAGGGACCTGACAGAAAAACAAAAAACAGAACTTGGAAAAGGACGCTGCTACTTTAAACTTACGTTGAGCTGAGGAGGCGGGGACTATTCTGGTCCATCTCATCTGCATACAGTGGGGTGCCCGGCTCCTGGCAGATCCAAGACGGATATGATAAAGCAAGGCGGGTACCTGAGGACAGGTGAGGAAGTGGAAAAGACCCTGGACCCAGAGGCTTCTTGTTGGAGGAGGATTCTAACGCCATTTTCCTCCTGGGAAGTAACTTTGGAGAGTTCATTAGAGACCACCACAGAGAGGGAATCAACTGGAGAAAAGTTCTAGCTCGGGCTGCTCTTGAGTGTGGTCTGTTTAGACATGTTTAGACATGACAAAAACAAACACAAATACACACACTCATTGAAAAGTTCAATTTAGCAGAACACACACAAAGTCTTTTCTGGTAATGAAGTCTCTCTATCCTAATTTTCTAGAATATAGCCATGAAAAAGCTGTTGAAACGATATTGCAGTTGTCAACACAAAATATAGACCTAGACAAAGGCAGAGATAACACCTTTTATGAGGATTACAGTTGAGAAGTGAAAATACTTTTATTTCCGTTTTAGGATACTAGACAACCTGTATATTTTTGTTACCAGTGTGTACAACCTGTTGTTTTTTATTGGCGTGTCTTTCATTTTCTAGGGCAGCTTCTATTTTAAATTCTTTTCAATGAAGTCTCTTTATTGAATGTATAATGATTCACTTAAAATACATCATTTTTTTCGTGCAAGCAAATTTACAAAGTAGGGAAAAGAATTCTTTTATCAGATGATATGTCCCAATTTCTGGTTGGGATGATGGGTGTTCTAGCTGGCGGGCTGGAGGAGCTGGCAGTGAAACTATAATAACTACAGAACAAGAAACGGGTAATAAGTAAAGGAATTGTTAGCAACTGTACCCCAAATCCAGGTGGAGAACACATGTTTGGGACAAGTGAGCTGGGCAAGAACTCAAACAATATCTCAGGATCAGCAACTCAGGTGCGGAATGGAATTCATATAAGAAGTCTATAGATATAAGCTGAGAGGCCCTATTGCCTAATGGTTAGTCATGTGGGCTGCAAAACCTGATAGACTTTCTTGTCTTTACCATTCTCTATCTGGGTGACCTTGGGCAAGTTGCTTGACATCTTGGTACTTCAGTTTCCTCATCTGTAAAATAGGGATGATAATAATGGTTCCTACTTTTAATGTAAAGCCCTTCTTACAGTGCCTGGCACATAGTAAACACACAATGAACATTAGCTGTTATCAGTGTATGTTATTAGCACACCATAGAGGGAAGGCCTGGAGGGAATATTCTAGAGCTTATACGAGTGTTTATATAAATATATATGAAAGTGCAGGAAAGAGGTGCTTGGATCTCCTCTGCAGGGAAAGTAGAACAATTCTAAAAATACGAAATGATGGTTAAGTGAATTATGGTATGACCATGTAATAGTACAGCCTTTGTAATTTTATTTATTAAGAACTTCTACTGACTTGGTAAATGTTAATAATTGAATATTAAGTGAATAAAGTAGGCACAGAGCAATATAAATAATAACAATATAAACAAGCATGAATTACCTGTAGGAAACACTGAAGAATGCATTAAAATGTTAATACTAGTGACCTTTGGCTAGTAGGATTACTGTGATTTCTTCTTCCTTAAAATTTAAAAATATTTTTAAGTTCTGTAATAACCATTTATTACTTTAATTGAAAATATAGATGAATTCTAAAAAATTAAAAGCTAACATTTATTCAACACCTCTGACAAGCCAAGCACAGTTCTAGCTACTTCACATGTGTTAACTCATTTATTTCTCTCATAAAGAAAACACCAGGCCCAGATGCCTTCAGTGGTGATTTTACCAAACATTTAAGGAAGAAATCACACCAATTGTACACAAACTTCCAGAAAATTGAAGAGGAGGGAGTATTGTCTAACTTATTCCATGAAGCCCTCATTATCTTGATCCCAAAACTAAGCAAAGACATTACATGAAAACTACAGACCAATATCCTTCATGAACATAGATGCAAAATTTTTCAACAAAATTTTAGCCAGTTAAATCCAACAATATATAAAAAGGAAAATACATCATGACCAAATGGGTCTTTTCCAAGAATACAAGATTAGTTCAACATTCAAAATTCAAGGTAATTCGTCAGTACTAAAGTACAGTACTAAAGGAAAAAAAGTACATTACTAAAGTACAGTACTAAAGAAGAAAAACTACACGATCATTTCAGTAGATGCAGAAAAAGCATTTGACTTCAACATCCAGTCCTGATTTTTCAAACTGTCAGCAAACTTGGAAGGTAGGGAGAAGGGAACTTCCCCAACCTGATAAAGGGCATCAATGAAAAACACACAGCTAACATTAAACTTAGTAATATGAATGCTTTCCTCTTAAGATCAGGAAAGAAGCAAGGAAGACCATTCTGGGGTCTCTAGCCAGTGCAATATGGCAAGAAAAATGAAGTAAAAGACTTCCAGATTGGAAGGGAAGAAATAAAACTATCTCATTATTTAAAATACTGATTATATGTTGAAATGATAATAGTTTATATGGTTTGGGGTTAAATAAAATATATTAATAAAATTAATTTCATTGGTTTCTGTTTTTTAATGTGGCTACTAGAAATTTAAAATCTTATATATGGCTCATATTTGTTACTCACATCTTATTTCTATTGTACAGTTAGGTCAGAGAGGTAGGTAAGGGACAAATCATGCCAGGCCTTAGGGATCACAGTGAGGATTAATGTCTTTATCCCTAGGGGTAATATGACCATTAATGGGATTTAAATAGAGTGTGACACATGAGAAGCAGATTGCAGAAGGCAAGAGTAAATTCAGAGACATCAGTTAGTAGGCTGGGGTGGAGGGGAGGTAAGACTAGATTGTGTGCATTGAGGGTGGAGCCAAGTGTCCTTGATCTTGGAGCCAAGGTAAGGAGTTCAGACATGGCCATTGGGAAGGCCTTACACTAAAGTATTTGCTACTTTTAGGGATTGTCACTGTTTATTTCTGGCATGTGAACTATGCCAAGAAATGTTCAGAGGAAAGTACAATATGTTAGTTTTCTAACATTTCCTTAGAGATATGTATGATGAAGTAAAATTTATAAACAACAGATTTGGAGAAGGATTAATTATCAAAAAGTAAAAAAGCTTTCAGCCAGAAGTTTGCAAACTATCTAATGAAAGAAATGCCACTTAGCTTCTGTTAAGTACTTTTCAAGTTAGTTAATTTCATTTTTAGTTTAGCTTTTGTAAAATGTTTCTTTTCACTAAAAAATTTAAAATCACATATTCAAGCTGCCTATTGCCAGAAAAACAGCTAAACTGAAAAGACTGACAATGTAAACCGAAGGAAAACGTTAAGCATTTTGTAGATGTCAAGAGTCCTTGGTGTAAGAAGACGGACGGATGGATGGACGGATGAATGGATCAATATTGCAGGGAAAAACTAACAACCTCATTGTCTTAGTTTAAGAGGACCTGGTCTGTGAACTATTAAGCATTGGCTTTTGTTTTGGCATGGAATTAAAGTGATTTTCAGGAGACTTAACTGGTGCTGGAGTTGACCTGAAAGTCTGAGTCCACTCATGACCTAGTGTTCCAGTCTAACTAAACCTTCTTCTCCAGCAACCCCTACTGTCTGCCTCCATAACCACACAGTCTGGTGTTTCTCTCCTTGTTTTAACGATTTTGTCAAACGCCAACTTTCTCACTTCTGGTGGGTAAAAGAAGGAAGAATTCTCCTTCCTCTACCTTAGAGAATGAGCCGAAATCAAGATCAGCCTTCCAGTTCCTCTTGTTTTCTCTTCCTCCAGGGCTGCACTCTGCCTCACTGCTTTGCTTCAAACTATATCTATTTTTTACTTCCCTTTAGCTCCACTTTCCATCTGTTTTGTTTGATGAATGGCTAGTTAGCTCCTGGAGCTAAGTCTAGATTATTTTCAAGTACCTGGATTTGCAATTATGTATGTTAAAGAGACAAAAAGAACATGGGTAAATGAAATGCTGAGGACATTCTGGAATCCTTGGGAAGTATACTTATTCTGACACTGATTCTCTGGGAACTTTCTAATGCCTCCTATTCCCTAGAGTGCTCTGTCTTGTTTTGCAAGATGGAATCTAGAGTTGATGTTGCTTTTCTAACTATTCTGGGGTTAGAGGAGTTTCATATCACCCTAACCAGAAAGTACAAAACCCACCAAAAGAGAGGAACCCAGTTCCTGCCAGAGAATCCTTCATATACATTTCAATTTTCTCCAAAGGTTTTTTTCTCCCCCCCACAAAGGTTTTTTAATATCTTATGTTCTAGGACTTGTGTCCAATATGGTGACCTCCAGCCCCATATGGTTATTTAAACATATGTTTAAATTGAATAAACTTAAAAATTCACAGACTTCCCTGGTGGTACAGTGGTTGGGAATCTGCCTGCCAATGCAGTGGACACAGATTCGAGCCCTGGTCCAGGAAGATCCCACTTGCTGCAGAGCGGCTGGAGCCCGTGAGCCGCAACTGCTGAGCTCATGTGCCACAACTACTGAAGCCTGCGCACCTGGAGCCCATGCTCTGCAACAGGAGGGGCCACCGCAATGAGAAACCCGTGTACTGCAACGAAGAGTAGCCCCCACTCGCTGCAACCAGAGAGAGCCCACGTGCAGCAATGAAGACCCAACGCTGCCATAAATAAATAAATAATGAAAAAAAAATTCAGTTCCTGAGTTGCACTATACACATTTCAAGTACTCAATAGCTACCTGTGGCTAGAGGTTGGCCAGCACAGATGTAGAACATTTACATCATTGCAGAAAATTCTAATGGACAATGTGCTGTAGAGTATGGGGTGGGGTAGCTTAGTGGATGAGTCAAAAGGTATCATTCTGCGCAACTACTCAACTTCCCTGAGCCACAGTTGGCTCAATGGAGATAATAATATCTACTCTGGAGAGCTATCCTAAGAAATGATTGGTACTCTGCAAATATTTATTATGTTTGTTGTGGCGGTGTAGTACTAAAGTAAGGGATTTTAGAACCTCATTTTCTCTCTCCCTGAGATTAAGAACACACTGAGATCTACATTTCCGTGGACGCTGAAGTCTGGGTTCATTTGGCCTGGTAGCTAGAGGTTGAAAGAGGTCAAGAGTCTTCTCTTTCTGTTGTCACCCCTCAATGTCAAGTCCACCGTGGGCGTAAACTCAGGTTCTTAGGAACCCATCTTGCTTCCTTTGACTTATCTGGGGGATGTGGGAAACTTCTGGAGGAGGTGAGAGCCATGGTGGTTTTGCTTCAGCTTCTCAATGTGTCTAAACACACCCGTACCACAGTGTGGTAGGACTCAAGAATGGGGGGAAATTGGTGCTTCAAACTATGGCAACTTCCTGTGTAATTACCCCGATTGGTTTCAACCCCCTGTGCTAGGGTGTGGGTAGGAGAGGGGAGGAAGTCATGCACCACCCCTAGAGAGTCCAGGGTACCTTCAGGAGACTAAGCTGGTTTTCGCATCTCTGTGGAGGCCCAGGTCCACTGCAGATTCCAGAGCCTTGAAGCTGACTTCAATTCTGATTCATTTCCAGAATTTCTGCCATCTCTCAGACTCTGAATGATTTGGGAGCAGACTAAAATTTTCTGGTTCCTCCCTAGGAACCAGAGTGCTACCCCCATGTCCCACTCCCAACTCACATGCCCACCCCATAGATGGCTGGTCTCTGAGAGCTGGGGGAGCAGGAATGGAGGAAAGATGATGAAGAAGGGAAGGTGGTTCTTATCCATCAACCTGGCTCTTTTTCCTGTGGGCTTCTTGCTAGTTTCCTCTGTAGCTTCCAGGGGCAGTTCTAAGACAAAATGAAAGGCAGAGAGCAAGAAGGAGCAGAGAATAAAAGGAGAGGGTAGGGTTCAACTCTCCATCAAATACTTCAACTGGGGATTCTCAATGTTCATGCAGTTTCAGAGTGTTTTTTTCTACAAATACTGCTAAGTTAGGTTATGAAGCCCACTCACAGATAAAAGAACTGAAATCCAACTAGGTGAGGTCACTTTCCCAGGATCACCAGGTGAGGTGGACATGGGAGCTGGACCTCCTGACTCCCTGTGCAGCCTCTCACTGCATCATCTTGGTTGCTCTGGCTCAGGCACCTGAGTCACCCCTGAGGATTCTACCCTCATAGCCACCAGAGTCCATTTCCTCCTTTCCTTCCCCACTGCCATTCGTCACCCAGGGCCAGGGCGTCATGACCTCTCACCTAGGCAACAACCTCCCATCTGGTCTTTAGCCAGGTCACCTTCACACTGACCTATCCCAACCAGCACTGAGATTAATTTCACCAATGCACAGCTCTCAGGGAAATGTCCCTGTGAGACACTCTCAACGACTTCCTGTTGCCTAATTTATTAAGTGGTAAAAACTCTTCAGCCCAGTATTCATGGGCTGCCAATGTGCCAGAAGCATGCTCTGCACTCCAGCCCAAAGCACCACATGCTCTGAGCGTTCCCGGCACTCCTGTCTGCTTCTGTGCCTTCTCTTGGAAGCCCCACCTACGCCTCACTGCCCACAGAACGACATGCCCATTGGTGTCTAGGTTCCTCAGTGGATCAGTGCAAATGCCACCCCACCCATGAAGCCCTCCTGATTCCTCCAACTCTGGAATTCTCTGTCCTTTTTTTTTGGCCGTGCCGCATGGAATGGGGATCTTACTTTCCCGACCAGGGATCAAACACGGAAGCGCAGAGTCTTAACCACTGGACCACAAGGGAAGTCCCTGAAGTTCTTTATCCCATTTTGTTTTGTACTGTGGTTCTGTATATGCATGTCTTATCTCTACTATTTATTAGACTGAGCTCCTTGAGGACAATAGCCCGTATCTTGTTCGTCTTTCAAGACACATGATAAACACTCAACAAATATTTTTTGAAAGAATGAATTCCTCTTAAAAGGATAGGCTTGCCTATAGTGTATAGTATTAGTTTAAGTGCTTTTCCTTAGGTTGCAAGGTCTTTTACAGTAGAAACTTCATCTTTCTTAGAAAACAGCTCTCTTATTTTGCTCAGACCTCCATAGCCCATGTACAATAAACACAGTTAACTGTCTAGGCTAGGTGAACTGAATTAACTCAGTAAAACAATGTCACCAATTCCCTTATTCACTGTAGTTGCTAAACAGACATTGAAAGGAATAACAAAATTCTCCAAAGATCCCTGAAATGTTTATGAATACATATAACTTATTATTAGTTAATAGAGCTTATTAGATTCTCAATAAACTCTCAGTGCACACAGCACTAAGGGCACACATAACCAGTCACAACGATCTACTCCTTACTGGTAATTAAGTGCACCCTGGGGCTGTGTTAACAAAATGTGTTCATTGTATGGGGTGTTTTAAATCAAGGAGAAATAAAGCTGCAAATTCATCACATAAAAAAATAGACATGTGTTTCTTATTTCATTTTTGATCTGATTTTAAATCTTTAAATAAAACATATAGATGAAACAGTTGTTTCACAAAATCCTGGCCAATATCAAAATTGAAATTGATGACTCAAGAGTAGACCAAGAATTCTCAGAAATGACCAGGGAAACTATCATTTAAAAAATCAACTTGGTAAATACAGACAAATGCAGAGGGGTACAGATATTTCAGACCATATAAAACCCAGGTGTGGAAGCAGGATTCCATTTTCACTTCCACTGAAAATGGCACTGATATTTGTCCCCCACTATATGGCAAAATAAAATAATGGGTCTGCCACCCCATGTGCCAGTTACTACCTCATTACTGATTGTTGGAGCAAACTAAAATTTTTAAAGATTGCCAAATTTTCTTTGTGTTTCTAGGTGTGTGTAGGGGTGGTGGTGTATATGATGAAGGAGGATTAGGAAAAAGAAAGAGAAAAGAGCATACTAGAGCTTTATTATACAACTCTTTTTTAAAAAAATTGGATCAACTGGTGTTTGGATTTTTTAAAAATTTTGTGGATACTTTTATAGTGAAAAGATTTGAAATCAGTTTTTAAGTTGAAAATTTTCCCATTTCACAACCCTCACAAAGATGAAATATTTAACACTAAGCAAGTCTTTTTAGTTGATTACCCTTGTGAAGCCAGGATAATGATATGCCAAGCAGACATGCTTCGTTTGTTTTCACCTAGGATAGTATGATCATGCTACTTTTGGTGACTTGCTTCCTAAATTCTCAAGACGGAAATGACATTCGTTATGCAGTGAGACTCTTGGACTATGTTCTCCCTGGTCCTGGAGAAGCCCATCACCAAGCCCTTGCTGATTGCACACAGGGGGCATAGCTCAGCGACTGGGCACCAACATTTGCATTTGTTGTTGACAACTGTCAGCTTCACCTCCCTCTCCTCACAACCCTGTCTAAATGGAGTTTGTAATCCTCCTTCCCACCCACTCTCTTCACTCCCTGGGGTGGAAATGTTGGCCCCTGTTCTCTGTCACCTGTCAGAATCCATCCTCCTGTCACTGGCTTATACGGACAAGTCTGTCTGCTGTCATGTGACCCTCAGCTGCTAAAAACAGCTCCAGCCCCACTCTGAACCTGGGCCTGAAACAATGTCCTCCACGGAAAGAAACGTAAAGGACACTTGATCACACAATCCTTGGAATTATTTCCAGGAGTCACTTGCAGAAACCATTCAAAGCACCCTTTCCCTGGCAGAGCACACAGGGACGGCCAGGAGATGAGCGCATCTTTGAATTACAAGTCTTTTTCCAAAGAGCAGCAGACCATGGATAACTTGGAGAAGCAACTCATCTGTCCCATCTGTTTAGAGATGTTCACGAAACCCGTGGTCATTCTCCCCTGCCAGCATAACCTGTGTAGGAAATGTGCCAGTGACATTTTCCAGGTAGGTTTGTTTGGAATGGAGGGGGTGGAAAAGATTCCCTCTTCTCCGAATCAAGCGCTTAACTTTGAGGTAATTTCTTTAGAAAGCTGTATAAGGTTGCATTTGTTAAAAAAAAAAAAAAAAGGTTTTAAAGTGATTTGCTTTGTACTTTGCTGTCAGCCTCCTTCTTACTCTCAAATCTAATTTTATTTCAATACCAAGAATCATACTTGTTTAAAAAAAACTGAATCTGTCTCAAAATTGTAAATGAATTACTGCCCAAGACATTAATGTTGGAGTTTCTGGCTGGAACTTTTGGTTACGAAAATGCTGGGTGGAAAATCACCTCATGCTGAAGACGGTACATGGCACTTGACTGTGGATAAGTGTTGGCCCTGCATTTCAGGACCACTTGCCGATAATGCCCTAAGGGACGATCTCACAGCAAGCTGAAAGCAGGGGTTGATGTTGTTCCTAGTGTAACAGAGAGTGAAGGGAAGCCTCTGAAAAGCTACCTGTGGCATTACTCAATTCCTCTTTTCTTGCTTGGCGAGAACAGGCCTCTAACCCGTACTTGCCCACAAGAGGAGGTAGCACTGTGGCCTCGGGGGGCCGATTCCGTTGCCCATCCTGCAGACACGAAGTGGTTTTGGACAGACATGGGATCTACGGGCTTCAGAGGAACCTGCTGGTGGAAAATATCATTGACATCTACAAGCAGGAGTCCACCAGGTAGGGTTCTCCTGTGTGTCAGACACATCTGAAGCTTGTCTTCATTATTTGTTTGTTTGTTTTAGTGGGTCGCTATACTGAATGCTTGTTTACCAATCAGGGGCTAATTGTTTTATAGGAAAATGTTTTTCCAAGTCAGTCCTTCCCAATGGGAGTGAGAGTTGCTCTTGGGAGGAGAGAAGGAAGCTGGGGCCCATGCTTTTGTATCAATTTCAGAATGAAGTAACTCATTAACGCTAATCCAGTCCAGATGGTGATATTGAAAGAGGCATAATGCTGCCCTACCCCCAGCCTTGTATTACATCCCTTGTAGACGTTTCTGCACTACACAGCTTCTTTATAGCTCCAGATTCTACACAGCAGAAAAATTAGAGTGCAAAACTCTACAGAAAATGAACAGAAATGGCATCTCCCCAAATCGGCCTGTTCTTAGTTCGGACAGTCTCATGTAAAAATTATCTAGAGGATAATAATAAAAACAAAATCCTCTGACATAGTTAGTCATGGTAGTGACTCTGGGAAGTAGCAAAGCAAGGTAGAGTCCTGGGATTTAGCAACTTAGAGTTTAGAGACAGGGGAGGAAAAAAAAAAGGATGGAGCTCAGGTTATGTTTCCCTATTCTCTAGGTTATTCTTCCTGAATCCTGTTGGCATGCACCTGCTGATTGACACGCAGCATATACTCAGTCATTTTTTATTTTTTTGAAAAGGGCTTCTTATTCATCGAATCACACTGGCTACAGAGTTCCTTTCCTAGAGACAACACAGGGGGAGTTCATTCCTAGAAGTGCTGGTGTTGAGGAGCCCTTTTTCAACTGTACACAAGGCAGTCAAGTCCATAGCGCTTGACAGCAATACTGAGACCATCTAGAAATGATCTCACTGTGCTTCCTAGTAGGAGACACGGATTCACGGGACATCTGCAGGGCTCGAAGAGCCTTGTGCTCTTAGAAGGAAAGCTGTTCTATAAATCGAACATATAATTATTATAATTGCTATGGCTATTCATTTCTGCTTAAGATTCAAAACTAAATTAGATAGTGCCGGGATATAGATGGCACTGGGAAGAAGAATTGCTGATGACATACTGCAGAGATACAGAGTGGGCCATTTCCCTCGCTTCCAAAATCTCTTGAGAAGAAGGAAAGTACTGCTGCTGTAATTAAGATCTGATCTCATTTTATTTCATTATTTTAAGATGCAAATAGATACACTGTCTCTTAAAAAAGTCAACCAGCCAATTAATAACCAACTAATTACTAAGCCTGTTTATATAACAACTGATTCAGTGCCTGCGACAGTGCCTCGCACAGAGCAGTTGCTCCGTAAGTACCAGATGTTTAAGCAACACCATAAATCTTCATACACGTTCTATTTATTGCCATAATTTTCTGTTTTGCTACTTGCCACAGTGAGAGCTTGAATGATGTGAAATAATAACAATAATTGTTATGTAATCCCGAGAAGAGGAGATGTTAAAATCTGTAGCGTAACACTACATGACACATCCTGGCTTTAAAGTCTATGCAATGCATCTGCCAAAACTAGTGCCTAGGTGAACAAATTAAAAGCAATGAACCAACCTCTAACAATGAAGCTCACAGCTGAGTAGCATACTGGTGTTTTTATGATTATCAGATTCTTCTTCTGCTGCTGTTTCTTGAACCTGAGACTTGCCTTTGGGACATTTTTAATTGGTAGCAAAACCACAAATTGTACAGAGAGCTCGGGCACATGTTTGGACATAAACCCAGTTGTTCCCTGAGGGCTGGCAGATTTACCAGTCCAGAATCCTAAGCCTCAGGGTATGTGAGGTGACTCTGGAATAACTTTGAAATACAGAGTGAGATGAACCCTGGCCCACATTAAGGTGGAAGCAGAAAGGGCAGGGGCTGGTCAACTCTGGCCTCCCGCAGAATGGCTAGAGATTGTAGGTCTCAATAAGACCTGGCCTTCTTATCTAGAATTCTGCCTGGTGCTGAGCTAGCCAGAGCTTGCGGGGGGGTGGGGGGGGCGATGCGAGAAGGAACTAATTTCACTAATATTAATAATGAACATAACGGGACTTCCCTGGTGGTCCAGTGGCTAGGGCTCCGCGCTGCCACTGCAGGGGTCACGGGTTCAATCCCTGGTCGGGGAGCAAGGATTCCACATGTCCCACGGCCAAAAAAAAAGAACATAATAATTAACCTTAAAATACAGCAAGTCAAACCAATATGTGTTGAATATGCGTCAGCCACCGTTCAGGGTGTTATACACATGAATCATGTGTAATTCTTTAATTCTCACGAGTATTTTAAATATTTTATTCAAAGTAATTCCTATGCATATGCATAATTTTAAACATTCCAATCACACTACAAGGCCTCGAAAGAGAGCTGCATTCCCTGCCCTACTCTCTCTTTGCCCCCAAGTCTCACTCCCCAGAGTCAGCCACGTTTAATTCTTTCAGCTGTTCTTCTGCCACTTATCACCCAGTGATGTGTGTATGCTACTAGCAGGCTCCTATTCTTTGGTTTTTCAGTTTTAGACATTATCTATTGACTTCACTGTAGACAATTAGGTCTGAGCCCCCGTGTGGTTGGCTTTACCTTCTACTTTTCTTTTACTCTCCCCTGGGTTGAAGCCCTTGTTTCCTGGATCCTTTGTCGTCCTCTTTGTTGGTTTACTCTACTGTTTTTGTGGAGCACATCCTCAAGTAATCACCTAAAGTGTGCAAAAAGTCCTCCTCTTTCCAGTCCCCCCCCCCCCGCCCTGCACTCCTGGGTGCCTGGCCTCTGCAGTCCCAGGGCCTTTGCAGGGGGAGCCTGTAAAGCTTGAGCAGCTTGTCCTGTGCGCCTTTACCCTGCAGGCTCCCAGCAGAACCAAGATGCATTTCAAACAGGTCACGTCCCTTCGTCCAGCTGTTCCCAGTTTCCAACATTTGGTTGCATCTCTCCTCTGCTGTTATTTTGCTCATTTTTTGTCCTTATTTATACCTTTTTATTTCCTTACTCTCATTTTAGTGGGATTTCAGCAGGAAACAAATAAATAAATGCGTTCATTTTGTCATATTTAATTAGAAGACTCCTAGTCCAATTTTCAGATATGAGTAAAAGCTGAGCCTGAACGAGTTGAAGGAACTCGCCTAAGGCCATACGGCCACCACTTGGAGAAACTGAGTTGGGATTAAACTTTGAGATCAGTTTGACTGTAAAAGTACTGCCTGAACATGGAAGCAACCTAAGTGTCCATTGACAGATGAATGGATAAAGAAGATGTGGAACATATATACAATGGAATATTACTCAGCCATAAAAAGAAACAAAATTGAGTTATTTGGAGTGAGGTGGATGGACCTAGAGTCTGTCATACAGAGTGAAGTAAGTCAGAAAGAGAAAAACAAATACCGTATGCTAACACATATATATGGAATCTAAAAAAAAAAAAAATGGCTCTGAAGACCCTAGGGGCAGGACAGGAATAAAGATGCAGACGTAGAGAATGGACTTGAGGACACGGGGAGGGGGAAGGGTAAGCTGAGACGAAGTGAGAGAGCGGCACGGACATATATACACTACCAAATGTAAAATAGATAGGTAGTGGGAAGCAGCCGCATAGCCCAGGGAGATCAGCTCGGTGCTTTGTGACCACCTAGAGGGGTGGGATAGGGAGGGTGGGAGGGAGACACAAGAGGGAGGGGATATGGGGATATACGTATACGTACAGCTGATTCACTTTGTTATACAGCAGCAACTAACACAACAATGTAAAGCAATGATACTCCAATAAAGACGTTTAAAAAAACCCAAAGTACTGCCTGAAATGCATCATCAGTACCAGATGCCCATCCTTCAGGGAACTTGAAGATGGTCCCCGAAACCCCAGAGAGCAGAGGGAACAGGCTACAGACTCCCTGAGACTAGCCTGCACGGAACGGCTGGGGGCCACGGCCAGCATTTGGTACTGAGACCCGAACCACAACTGAGAGCTCAGACTCCCTCTCCTCATGAAGTTGCCTTTGCGTCTTTATTCTACATGCCACATTTGTCCCAAGTCTGTTATGTGGCGTAAGGTGTCTGAAGGTTTTCATTCTACACCCATTTGTAAGTGGGGGATGCCTCTCGGCCTGTGTTGCCACCTGAACAACAACAACTTAATAAGGAATATTGCAGGCAGTCCTTGGTCTGTATTGCATCATGAAAAAGTAATCACAATCGACAACTAAATGAAGAGCCCATGGCTGTTTCCACATTTTCAGTATTGCATACCCTGCAAATATCTGAGCTCTACAATATCGTCCCTGGTCAGAGCTGCTAACATCAGAGCAGCACGTGGGACGCAGGCTACCCTCGGGAAATGCCTGGGGGAGAGGGGCCGCGGTAGCATCAGCTGTGCCATCTCCCAGTTAATGTGCTCTGGACACTTGCTTGCCATGTATTACGAGGTGGAGGTACAGGGGAGGGAAGGTTTTAGAGGTAGAGAAGCCTTTGAATCACCACTCCTAGTCTCTAGATAACTGCTGGAGGCCTTTGTCATTTATAAGTGGAGCCTTCAGGATGTTGTCTGGTCTTTTCCTTTGCCACTCAGGAGAGCCAAGTGACTAAGCTTTCCCCATAGTTCACACGCCTTCTCCAGATGAGCGATTTTATGTTAGAGCACAGGGAACACTGTCCACGAATCTGGCAAATTCCCTTTTACTTCTCATTCATTCAACAAATATGTACTGAGCACCTACTCTGTGCAAGGCACTGTTCTTGGCACTGGGAACCCAGCAAAAAAGGAGACAGACCATGGCCCCTGCCCTCGTAGAGCTCACATTCCAGTGGAGGAAATAGACCATAATATATATAATGGAATATTATTCAGCCATACAAAAGAATGAAATATTGCCATTTGCAGCAGCATGGATGGACCTAGAGAATATTATACTTAGTGAAGTAAGTCAGACAGAGAAAGACAAATATTATATGATATCACTTATATGTGGAATCTAAAAAATAATACAAATGAATCTATATACAAAACGTAAAAAGACTCACACCAGACATAGAAAAATTTATGGTTACTAAAGGGGAAAGGGAAGGGGGAGAGGGATAAATTAGGAGTATGGGATTAAACAAACTACTATATTAAAAAAATAGATAAGCTACAAGGATTATCCTGCATAGAGCAGGGAATTGTATTCAATATCTTGTAAAAACCTATAATGGAAAATAATCTGGAAATATATATATGTATAACTGAATCACTTTGCTGTACACCTGAAACTAACACAATATTGTAAATCAACTATACTTCAATAAAATAAAAATTCAGTTCCAAATCTGAGATGCTTCTAAATAGTCATATGTTTGGGAAGATGAGGAAAGATTTTGGATTTGTATTTAAATTTTCCAAACAATTCTGGAAACTATGAACAGCCTTAGTCTTTGAATAGGACACATCAAAATTCCAGACTTCGTATAAGTAGGCTAAAACCACCCTTCCCCCCATGACCTCCAGAGGGAGCCTATAGCATCACAAGGTGACATAATTTTGATCTTGACGTATTCTAACACCTAAACCACGAAGATGGTTAGGGAAATATACCAGGTCCTACCACGTGATGTGAACCTGGGCTCTCCAGGTGATTTCGCAGCTAAGAGGTTATCCTGAAGCAGCAATAATTTGTCACTACCTCTCTCATGCTTCTTCATTGCTTGGACATGGTGGTACCCCGGAAGCGCAAATCTCACTAGCACATACAAACCCAATGCTCCATTATGACCTGGGCAGCTTTGAGAAGTTTTGGTTGGTTTGGTTTGGGAAAACTGAAACTTGCGGATTATCTGTGAGGTTTGGACTTCCGGGGTACCACCATGTCCCAGAACAACATTTTGCACTTTTCTTATTGCCTAAAGTATTCAGTGTAATTGTTCACATTCACTGAGCACATACTACCCACTCTTAACCACTGCCGAGTCCGCAGGAAGTCATGTACCTTTAATTTTCTGGGCTAATGGCAGGAGGAGACCCAAACAAATCAGAAAAGCACTTACACACAACTACTTCCAACCAGCGCCGAGATGAATAATCAGAGATTTGGGCTCCCCCAGCCCACCTCCACGCTCACTCCTTTTGCCGGGGCCAGAGGCTGCAGCGGTGGGGCAAATGGGCCTCCCCAAAGCTGGTGCAAACTTGACATTTTGTTTATCGGCAACCTTATCCTCTTTACCCGTAATTGTAAAGTCTCTCTTGAGAGACTTGTGAGCATGTAGAGATGGTGCTGAAGCAGCTCCTAAGGAAAGAATCCGGTGCTCGGCTTTCAGGAATTGCACTAGCCCGTTTTTAAACCTTGAAATCGGCCAATGGGGGGAATACTCACACCAGAGAAATTGGCAAATGCTACAGGTCACAGTCTCCATGTGTCTCCACAGTCTCCAGCCAACCCCAGGCTGGTTGGAAATTTGTCAGGACACTGCTGATAAACCCGTAGAGAATTTGGAGGGCTCTGAGCGCATGAAAGGGGCTCTGGAAGTCTGCTGGGGTAGGGTTGCTGTGGGTACAGGGTCTTGCGGGGTAGGATGCGATGCTGATCACCCCGTTGGGCCACCCGGCTCAGCTCTGCCGCAACCGGAGCTAACACTTATCCACGTATCTCCTCCCAGACCAGACAAGAAGTCCGACCAGCCCCTGTGTGAGGAGCACGAAGATGAGCGCATCAACATCTACTGTCTGAACTGCGAAGTGCCCACCTGCTCTCTGTGCAAGGTCTTCGGGGCGCACAAGGACTGCCAGGTGGCTCCCCTCACTCACGTGTTCCAGAGGCAGAAGGTAAGAGAGGCCTTTCCGCCCCTCCTCCGAAGCCCCTTCCAAGTGCCTGCGTCATTGACTCGCTGCCCCCCAAGGAGAGATGCCCAATGCGCAGGGCCACAGGGCACTGAGGCTGGGCGGGCGAGGAGCGTAGAGCCGGAAGGGATGCTGCGCACCCTCCACGCGCTTAATGCCCTGCAGGCTGGTGGGGAAGGTGGGGGAGGGAAGAGATGCAGAGAGTCAGGAAGGGGTCCGGAGGGGAAGGGTCGCTGTGTTTGCGCCCGTTGGAGGTTGTTGAAGATGTGCATTGTTATGGGACTCGGTCCGAGCTCAAGCTGCTCAAACATTATTTGAGGTTCAGACTATAGGTAATAAAAGAATAACTTTTTACTCCACTCAGAACATTTTTCTTCATTCACCAACCAAAGATTCCTTTGGCCTTCCTCAAGGCCTTTTCTCGCGCACTCCTAGTTGGTAGAATTACAATGAATGACATTGCGTTACACGTTCCCTTGGGCTGGCCCTCCAGCCTGGGTTAAACTGGCCTCCTAGCCTTTCAACCTAGGCCAGCACTGAGGGCACCGTCCATGCCCTCACCCCAGGGCCTCAGACCCCTCATTCTGACCAAATACAGGGTGTCCCAGCTTATCACTCACCTGCCAATCCGGTTTCACCCACAGGCAAGTAGAAGCTTATCCATTTGATGCAAATAAACTGTGGGGTTGTGTGCTCAGAGAGTTGCAACCAAGTCCTGGCATCTAGAATTTGAGAAGCTCCACATCTCGGCTTCTTTCTGTAAGAATCAGAGAGTCCACATTTGGTCAGTGTTTTACACCAAATACAGTATAGAGTTGGAATTAAATTTGGAAACCAAACTTTGGGCAACACCAGTTGCAACCAGTGAGTACTAACTGCTAAAGAAGCAGGATTTAGCAAGATATCCATAACATTTATTTATTTTTCAATCCACTTAAGACTTATCCCCCGTTTCCCTTTTACCTGCCTCCCCCCAAGTCATACCTGTTAGAACTGAATGGTACCTGTGTCACACCATTCCCCTCAGAGCCCCGAGGCCCATGTGGGATGGACAGAGGCAGGCTGGCAGAGCTTCCATCCCGCTCCGGTTTGGCCAAAGCAGCCTCACTTTTTACCTATTGGGATTATTTATTAGCTTCCATTTGAAGAAAGGGTTCTGCAGCTTTAAAATGTTTTACAACCACTCTTCTGGTCCAGTCTTCTCACTTTATATGTGAGACAATGAAGGTCCAAATTGATTACATGTTTTGCCCAACATCATAGAGAAGTTGAAGGCAGAGTTGGACCAAGCACGTAGGTTTCCTGAGTCCCACTCATTCAGTGTTTCTTGTGCTCCAGAGGCCAGCCTTGCGAGGGGGTAAGTAAGAACAACGGAATCGCTTCGGGGTCCAAAGAGCCCTGAGGGGAATTTCAAGTTGAAATTTTTTTCCTGGAAACAGCTGGACGTTGCAGTTTTAAGTTTGTGATGACTTGGTCTAGACTATGAGTATCTGTTTGCATCTAGCATGAAGAGGATGTGTAATAGGTATACGTTGGATAAATGAATATTTCTCTAGTAAAACTGATCCTGAGCTGCACTAGACAAATAATTCATCTTGGGCCCCTGAGGTCACATTTTGGTCTTCATTCAATAAACAGTTCTTAGAATTCTTTACCCTGAATGTGCTATTCTCTATGGCCTATAATTCGGTGTTCTTAATGTTTTTAGCAGGGTCACAGTCTCTATTAAGAATTTGATGAAAACTATGAAACTTCTTCCCAGACAAATGCATTTATACACACATCCATTCAGAATTTTATTTACAAGATCAGGAGGTTCTCAGGCCTCCCAGCCTCACTGTTCCTCCTCTGGGGGTTCCATGGACCCTAAATTAAGAACCCATGAGGACACTACTGAGATGAACTCACAGTCAGTGCTGACTAGAAAGCCCCTAAAATCTTGCATCCCTCTTTTGTCTCCATTAGTCCGAGCTCAGCGACGGCATTGCTGTCCTTGTGGGAAGCAATGATCGGGTCCAGGGAGTGATCAGCCAGCTGGAGGACACCTGCAAAACGATCGAGGTGAGTCAGGTGGCCTCAAGGGAGTGTAAACCGTGCCTGAACCCCTGGGGTTTTGTGGCTTCCTCAACACCACCCTAAAAATCCCTGTTCCAACATTTCAGTCTTTCCATATAGGATGACCTCCTTCCTGATGTGTCTCTAAAATATTTACCTCCTGGCACAGAAAAGAGAAGTTACCACATGAGGCAACAAGGCAGATCTTACCACATTTATCAAGGTGGTCGTTACAGGTGCTCTTTCTTGGGCAACCCGTTTTGAAAGATTAGCTACAAGAAAAATCAGTTTCCAGTAGTGACAATGAGTGTTTTCCACCATCATAGCACAGTTTCTTTGTGGAAATCTCAACGGTCTTAAGAAATGCTAGTTGGTGCTTTAGAAAGTCATGTGCAGATTCGAGCTGCATATCTAAGCTCTAACAGTGGAGTTGCTGCCTGCCTGCAGGGAAAGAGGGGGTCAGTATCTGGGAGCTCACTGAGGCCAGAGTCCCGGCTCCTTCATCTCCGCTGGCCCTCTGTCTGGCCCAGTGCCTGGCACATAATAAACACTCAATTAAAAACTTGATGAACAAATGGCTCACACTTAGGTTTGGCATGTCAGAAATACTGGGAATCCACTTTTTCTCAAGATCAAATATAAACTGTATAAATGCTGAAGCCTAAGGGGTTTTGCCACGTGGCAGATGTCTTTCCAAGAATTGAAGGTCCACAGGTTAGTTCAGCCCTGCTGCATGGGGGCAGGTGCAAGCCACCTGGGTTTGAGTCCAGGTCTTTGGCTGTTTAACCTGGAGCAGTTTATTACTACTCCCTGCTCTAAGCTTTGGGGTTGTGCTTTAGTTGGACCTCAGAAGCCTGTACTGCTCAGTTAATGGCATGTTGTCTTTATTGCTGTGGACACGGCCCCTCTCGTTATCTATTTATGTCCTTTTATCCCCATTTCCCACTCCTTTTCTCTGTAAATAACTACTCTAACATGTTTAATGTTCCATTTACCTGTATTCCTATAAAATGTGTGTTTTATATGCATGTCTTTTAATTTTATAAATGGTATTTTGTTGTTCTTCTCATTCTGCTTCTTACTTTTTTTAAACTAAACGTTATGTTTTAAGATCCATTCACAAGTACATTCATTCCTTCAGTTTTCTCCTGGAAAAACAGGGCAAAGTACCCATTTTATAGAGTTAACCGTGAGGAGTTAAGTAAGCATAAACACAGTGCTTAGCCTAGCGCCTGGCATATGGTGAGTGCCTGATAAATGCTCTAATCTTACCATTTTGTCGCTTGAAAGGCAAATTCTATCAAAAGCCAAAGGCCAGTTCCTAGATGATGACTTCAAGATGTTGGCCAAAATCATCTCATTTTAGATTCACACATCATTAAAGTCAGTCTCCTCTCTTCCCCATACTCACAGTCCTGAAAAGATTCATGATGGATCTGGAATCCATTTATAGAAGGACAGTTTTCTCTTGAAGAGCTCAAAGAGATTCTGAAATGGACAATATAAACTTTTTTTTCTTTTTACGTATTCACAGTAAAGGCCAAGTACAACTTAATCATTAGGCCATGAATCAGCACTCAGTGTGGTACCACACTGAGTCTCGAGTGTATAAATAGGAATGTGTTGCTTGTGGACAAGTGAGGTCATCTCTATGCTGGTCTCTGCTCGCACCTTCATCAGAGTCCTCTGTCAGGGGAACAGGCTTTCTGTCGGGGACGATGAGGCTGGAGAACACAAACGACAAAAGTCCTGTGCGGCACGCTGGGCCTTGAGCAAATGCAAAGGGCTCTGCTCCATTTAGGCAGCACCGGAGGACACAGAGGGCGAGGAGAGACTTGACAACAGGTTTTCTTCCTGGAGGCCTGTCAGGGGCACAGTGGGAAGCAGCTGTTTGTTCTTTCATTGAGAACAAGACAAGAAGGAACAGGTTTGAAGTTAAGCCCGCAGAAGGGATTAACTGTAGATATCAGAAAGAACTTCCTGAGAGTGAAGGTCAGGATTACAACCCCTATTGTTACTGATAAAAACATTGGTCCAGTGTACACACTTTTACGAGTATTTTCACAGTTCCCCAGAGGAAGCTGTGTAATTTTGCCCCAGGAGGCTTCAAGGTGAGTCAGCAAATTGTCAGGAGGAGTCCATCCCCTTTACGCATTTCATTCACCCCTGGGATTTTAACTTAAGGAAATAAGATGAAGACGTGGTATATAAACAGGACAGAATGTCTGTATTCATAGGGGGAAAACATGCCAGAAACCAAAAGTGTAAGAGCAGGGAATAGTGGGATGACAGGTGATTTTCAAGGCCTTCCTTATATATGCCTGTATTTCACATTTTTCTAAAGGAAGCCTGAGATTTTTAAAATAACCAATAAAAGAAAGGATACACGAATGAATAGGGCTCAGATAAGCACAGTTCTTTCAGATCAGTTTAAGTGGCTCACCTGGAAACATAGGGATTGGCTCAGAGCCCCCCAGAGGTCTCTGATTTTATGATTCCTACTTGATGCAAATACCTTCCATTTGAAGAGGCCCTGAGGACAGAGACACAGCTATAAATGGCCCCATCGTGCACCTGGAATCGCTTATGTGGCCTCCCGCAGAGCCAGGGTCCTATCAGCAGGCCAAGCACCAGGGCAGGGCAGTGAAGCGCACTGGGGTCTACCTCACCAAGCAGGTGAATTCTGTACCAGGGGTCAGGGTCACAGAGCTCCTGTGTCTCCTGTCCTGCCTGGGGTGGTTGTTTCCCTTTGTGGCTCTGCTCATCACCTGCCTGGAAACATTTTCCGAGGAGCCATCGGCGGCTCCCAGCCAGGGGGTGGGGAGCTGTTTTTGAAGAATTCTCTTTTCTGATTTGTGAAGAGCTCCATAGGGACAGGAAATGGAGCAGCCCCTGGGGTGGGCACTATCCTTCCCTAATTACATGGCCTCCCACTCGGGGCCCTGACACCTGCCCTTGCAAATGTCTAATTTTGTCCCTAATCATGTAATGTCTTGCAGGGCTGGCCTGGGCAGGCAGCCGGCCCAGGATCAGCCCTGGAGAGCTGCTGAGCTTAGGATAAATCACGCTGGGGACTCCTTGTAATCCTTTAAACACGATGTGTGCAGTTGATGTGAGTTTGCATTGATGATGAGAGTGGCTTTGAGACGGACCACAGTCACAAAAGAGAATTTGAACTGAGTTGGGGAGGAGTGGCATTCCCTCTTTGCTGTGGGCCGATGGGGGATGGAGGAACCTGCAGTCTTCTTAGCCCTCCTGACCGAGGTGGCTCAGCCTGAAACGTTCTCAGAGCTTGTGACTGCAGGTTGTTGGAGGGCCTTCTGGGCTGTTCTAGACGAGCCCAGCAAGATCTAAAGCTACACTTGCCTCTCCAGGCCTGGAGCTGTTCTGGGATGGGTTGGGACAGAGTAGGGGGACTGCTGGTCGGGGGTGGAGAATTGCACTGCCTCGGGAGCTCTCTGCTTCCAGAAAAACGTGCTTGACTTTCATTCCTCATCCCTAGAAAACGTAACCTCCCTCTTGTAGTCTTTCCAAACGGCGCTTATCCTAGGTCACTGGAAACCCAAGAGAGAAGGCTACTCACACTAGCCGTCCCGAGGCAGATCGGCCTAGAAATAATGTTGTTCTGCGTGGACGTCCGTCTAGGGGAAACAGCTACAAGCTGAATCATAACTATTTGATCTTGAGCATTTCCAGTATCTGAAAAACGGCACCTTTAATAAAATCCTCCAATGATTTTGCAATGACAACAAATCCATTATATTTCCAAATCAATGATTTTAACCAAACAGCTTTGAGACATTGTCCATGCAGTTACAAATATGAAGTATGACTAGAGTAAGAATCGTTCTAATAAGCATGCCAGAATTATGACATATGCTTAAAGAACAGATTTCAGAGTTTGAATTTTGGCTCTGCCATTTAATGATATGACCTTGGTCAAGTTACTTCCTCTCCCCATCCCTCAACTCCCTCAGTGGTACAGGGGGGTTAATAAACCTTCACAGTGCTGCTGTGATGACTAAGAGGCACATGCTGGGGGCTCCGTAAGTGTCACCTTGTATTGCTGTGGAAAGAGTACACTGAATCTAATGATGCTAATAATTGTTTGAACCACTGGAGCATCTGGAGCATCTTTTAAATGGTGTCGGAATAAGACCTCAAGGTCTTGGTCAATTATTATGGCAGGGTGAAGCAACTCCCTGCAGTGGGAAAGATCGAAAATGAATGGAAGTAGATATTAGCTCTATTCTTTGAGGCTTTGTGATAACCCGAGATACTGGCAACAAAGGGAGGCTGAGCCCCTTCCAGGAAACATGCTGATTATCCAACAGCAGACGGGAGTGAATGAAACAGCTGCTCAGCTTGCCTTGGTCTGCTTTCGCTGCACCATGGGGCTCAAGTCAGCGCAGGCTCACCTGACCCTCAGCCTTCAGAGGATTTCTCAAGGATCTTCTAAATGATCTGGACTAGTCCAGAGAACCCCTAATACCAAGAAACCCAGGAATAAGAATTGAAATGCCATAAGTTATAACATAATTATTCTTCTAACACGAAGTGGGTGGTAATGCAACATGGTGGAAAAGAGCATAAGTTTGGGAGTCCTGAGACCCATGGCCATTGAATAGAGTTCTTCCACTAAGCCCTGCACAGAGACACTGAGTGGATGGGGGAGGGGCTGAACTCCAGTCTGTGTGCCTTGAGGGATGATATTTTTCTAATTTGTCTGCCCCTTTTCTAGGGCAGCCTGTCAGAGACCTGGGTTCTCATCCTAGTCTGCACTCATGGGGCTTCTGTCATGTGCTCGTAATTGGAATTGGGCTTTACCAATGAAGGCTTGGACTTGAATTCCTCAGGAGAATCTTCCTACCCTAATATAGTTCTTTCTTTAATATTATTAATCTACTGTCTGATTTTTTTGGGGGGGACAGGGGTGTTAAGGGGAAAGGGAAGGAAACCCTGTTTGGTTTAATGAAGGGAATTTTGAAGTACCATATGTCAAATGAAGCTGAGTGGGCCCTTCCAGACCCAGAGCTGCTGTTTTGAACAAGGGTGTCTCAAAAGTTGAGGAATGTGGTGTAGATATGAATGGGCCGAGTAGAGCCACAGTTGCTCACTGACAAGTGATGGGACTCAGAGCTTATCTTCAGCTCTATTTTGGTCACAGAGCTACGCTCCTTACATGGTAAGAGCAGTGGTCACAATTGTCTTAGGTTTCCTGTGGTGGCCTTGGCACATTCCAAACCTGGGACTGACATTGCTGGGCTAGGATGTGTAATTCACATCTCAGTGCTGTGATGACCACTCTGAAACTTGCCATGAGTGGAAAAAGGCATTTTACATATATAAAGAGGCACTTTATAGTCTAAAGGCTCCAAATAACTCCACATTTACCTGAAGTTGTAGAGCCTTGAAACTGTAGAGTGGGAAGGGACCTTAGCAATCATCCAATCCCATCCCTTCTTGTACACATTAAAAAAAAACTGTCCTGAGTTAAATGTCTTCCCTGAAGTTGCCTAGCTATTTTTTGCTGTTTTCTTTTGAGTGTTGAAAGAAGAAGAGGTTTGGAGTATCCACTTAAATACCTATGTCTTGGGAACAGAACAAAGTAGGAACTTGTGAGTGAGGGCTGACTATTCTTAAATACAATTCATATATCATTGATTCATCCAATTGTTCAAACATATATGCAGAATATGCCATATTCTGCACATGTAATGCTGGGAAATAGATAAAGATGAGATAAACAGAAAATGTTCCTGCCCTTAAGTAGGTTTTATTCCAGTAGAGGAGTTAGACAATAAGACAAACAAAAAACAAGATTGTTTTCAAAGAGTATAAAAGTGCCTGGGGAAAGGGTGAACCACGGAAAATCTAATGATAAAACCGCATAACGGTGCTTTGCTTGGCAGGCTATCTACTCTTTAGTATATGATCATCTATCGCTGATTTTTTTTCCATGAAAACTTCTCTTTGCAGTCATGTATCTTATTTTTTCTTATTGCCACTAAAATATAAGGATGGCTAAAAATGAGAATCTGTCAGTTTTAACATTTCTATAAAGGCAACATCTAAACAATGTTTTTAAGATAAATGTTGAAGGTTATCTACTCACTTCTAAGGAAACAACCAAATGACTACTCAATGTTTTCCTTTTCATCCAGATATTATGGCATTGGTTAGAAACTAATATTCTACCTGTCATCATTTTACCATTTCAATGTGGGCAAACTAGTCTTCCTTTTATAAAATCACCCCTTTTTGGTATATTGCCTCCATACTGGGTTCTCCCTAGAGATGGGATGGATTTTATTTCCATTAAAGTATGACAGACAAGTTTAATTTGTTCTTCTACATAAATCAATATAAACATAACTGTCTTGGCAGCCCCAGGAGGAAGGTCATGGTGCAGCCAGAGGCTCTGCATCACAGCGCGCTTGGAGGCCAACACCAGTGCATTTATGATGGAAGTTACTTCAATTGCTAAACACACTCATGCAGAAACACGTGTGCGCATACACACACACACACATCCAACACCACACCCCACATAGAGGGGACATAGGAACTACAGGCATCAAAAGGAATAAAATGGACAATATTTGAAAAAATAAACTTGAAAGTTCAGAATGTATAGATGTTGATTCAATTAGTATACAGAGAAATGGGGGGAGGTACACAGCCTGGAACTGGGCTTAAAGATACATGCCTTTTTACTCAAATAAATGAAAGGCATGATAAAAGCAAGGAGAAATCTTTGAGGTGAGGAAGTTTTTGTGCAGAAGAGATAAACATGGTTGCTATCATGCTTTTGCAGGCAACAATCATCGTTTAAAGTGTACTCTCTGAAGAGGTTTTGATGATGCAGAGGTCCACGTTTTTTCCATTCCATTTTTATGTTGCTAGAAAGACTCTGTTAAAAGCATTTCAGGTCCACACTTACAAAGGCACAGTAGGTACTGATATCAGAGTAATCAATCACTGTCAGTAGCAAGTTGGCCTCTGAGAGTGTGGTTTTTTGTTTTTGTTTTTTTCTTACAGCATATACACCTGTTCCCTAATTACCTCACAGGACAAGTTGATAAACTGAGCTGTTTGAAATTCACTGACTTTCACCGCACTTTTGAAGGTCTCCTAGCCTAGAAAGATTGAAGGGTGACCATGTTAGTATCTCGTGTATTGCTTCTACCTCAAAGAGTATGCGTGAAAAATAGAAGAATTTCAATTTCATGGAGTATTTCTGTTTTTTCATTCTAATCTGACATTAGGGTAACCTGAACATCTTAAGTGAATTTCTAAAAGTTTGTAAGTACCAAAGTACCGATTTCATAATTCCAGAAAAGGAGCATGCATTTTTCCTCTTTTAGAAACAGAATTGTCCAACTCTTACATATTTTGCATAGAATTATATTAAAGGCAAGTTCAGCAAGAGAAAAAACAGAAGTGTTTTTTTCTGTTAGAAATTAGAAAATACGATAATTTTTCTACCATCCCCCTGAACACTGGGAAAGTATGGCCAGCTTTTAGATCTTATAATGCCTGATACATAGTAAGCACTTAGTGAATTTTGTTGAAAGAATTATAATGAATATATTTCTGAAACAATTTGAGGATTCTTGCCTTTAAAAGCCTACTTTCAGCACGGTAGATTTGTTAAAAGGTATATATTCAGTACATAAGCAGGTCACACATTTTTTTTTCCAAGTTACTTTAGAGTATATCACAACTGTGTGATGGGAGTGGCAATGACCCAGGAGTTCAGAGACCTTGGCTCTATACCAGGCACTAACAGTAAATGGCTTGAGAAAGTGACTTAACTCTGCCAAGTTTCAGTCTCCACATAGGTGAAATGGTTAGTTTGGAGCAGGTTACTTCTGGTAGTCCGTGCAGCTTGAAAATTCTACAGTTGAATGGCTCAAATTAAGGAAAATTGAATCTAAATTTAACAAACACTGACATAGTGCCTACTATGTGCCAGGTAATATTATAAGTGCTTTACACACTATGTAGTCATGTAATAATAATTAAGCATATACTATGCATGGGGTAGTATTTCCTACACCGTAAAGTATAAGCAAATGACAGTTGCTATTAAAATGACAGTAATTTTATTAAAGTTCAATATAGTACAAATCATTAAAAAAGCAGAGTAGAAATAAAATAATACTTGGAATTCAAAATAATATAAGAATAAAGTAGCTTTCCTGTTTAAACCACTAAGTAAATTTTAGATGGCTGAAATAAGTGATCTAATTTTTATTTGACTTAAGAGAATACACTAGCTGCGACACTTGACTTCACATCGCTCTCACTGCAAATCATTGGCTTTCATAGGCTTGAATGTTCACACATATTAAATCATATAGAAGAAAACTTTTATGAAACAAAGATATTCTACCAATAATACATCTTAATATAGTATTCATTATAAATGTTTCAAGTGCACAATTTGTTTTAGAAAAATAAGCTAGAAACCAATGTATGATCACCGAAAACAGCAGAGCTTCTGGACATCAGAGGCGTATTTGAGAAATGCAGTGGGCACATGGTTGCCTGTAAGCTTAGAACAGTAAGTACTACAATGGAAGAAATTTTGATTGGGAAGATACTAACAGGCTGCAGTTCCTAGGCCTCATAATGGTCCAAATCTCAAGCTAAATGGCTAAAAAATGGATGGAAATTTGGCAAGTCCAGCAATTTCCATGTCTGGACATTCTGCGTGGGCCCTTGTCCTATTACTTTGACAACTGCCGGGACCGCAAGCATTTTCATCCCCTCCCTGTACTTCCTCTGCTCTTACTCATCCTTTATGGCCAAACTCGGGCACCACTTCCTCTAAGAAGTGTTTTCTGAGGCAACCCCTCCCTGCTCCCCTCAAATGGTCCCCGCCCACACAGAGGGTTGATTAAGGCCCCACCTCTATGCTTCTATAAAACCTGGTATGAATCTCTAACATAGTTTGACTTTTCAGGCTGCTAGGTCGTATTACTATTACTACTGGCCCATAGTCTTTCCCATTAAGTAAACTGTGAGCTCCTTGAGAACAAGAACTATGTTTAATTCATTGTTGGATCACCAGAGCCCTGGATAGTGGTTGACACAAATGTCCCACTTAAGAACTGTTTGTTAAATGAATGAATGGATGGGTGGATGACAGCAATAGCTATTATTCACTAATAAAATAATTTGAACCATTGGCTCTCCTTTGTGCATTATAATTATAATTGGTTGGAAACTGTGATGAGAATTGACTGCGTCCAAAGGAGGCAATAGGGTGAGGGATGTATTTCTTGCACATTTGAGGAGTATCTTCATAATCAACAATTTGGTTTGGGTCATCCTCCCCTGCTTACTCTGGGATAGTAGATAAATTGTGGGAAGATAAAACATCATTTAAAAAAATCTATTCAATGGAGATTTACTGAGCATCTACTATCCAAAGTGGTATGTGTCCTAGGCAGACCCAGATTCTATCCTCAAGGAGACCATAGTTTAGATATTTAAGAAAGGAAGAAAGTGACACATGACATCAAAGAGACCAATGTTTACTAAAATGAAAAAACATGTAATAAGGGTCATACAAAGGTCAGAGATGTCAGGGCTTCCCTGGTGGCGCAGTGGTCGAGAGTCCGCCTGCCGATGCAGGGGACACGGGTTCATGCCCTGGTCCGGGAAGATCCCGCATGCCGCAGAGCGGCTGGGCCCGTGAGCCATGGCCGCTGAGCCTGTGCGTCCGGAGCCTGTGCTCCACAACGGGAGAGGCCACAGAATTGAGAGGCCCGTGTACCACAAAAAACAAACAAAAAGGTTGGAGATGTCAGAGATAAATGGCTGGATTCACAAGAAGCCCCTACCAGGCAGGAGACCTAGGTTGGATCATCATGGCTCAAAACCTGCTCTAAGTTGTAAAGGTCTCGGACCCAGAGACGGTCGGGTCCAAGGATATTGGCCTACACACACACACACCAAGCTTACTGGAACTTGGAAAACCAAAAGGCCAATGACAAGGCCAACTGGAAAGTTAATTAGGGCTTAAACATGGATTCAGAGTAAAGGGAGCTGGATGGAATGGGAGATACTTCAGCCACACAATGCAAGTGCACAAGCCTGACCTCATATGCAAACCTTCTCTCTAGGAATCAAAGACTAGATCCAGTATTTCCCTCTCTTGGACAGTACTGGATACATAGAGGACCTGGTGGCTACAGGTATATGCCATACATAGTAACCATTATAGGATTTCAGAGGATTAAAAGATGACATTCAGTCATAGAGATTCTTTATGGAAGAAGCGGTATGTCAACAGTGCCTTTCAAGATTGCTTAGAGTTTGCAACTGTGAATTGGGGAAAAACATTCTAAACAGAGGGGAGAGCACGAGCAAAGAAAGCGAGTGGTTCATTTTTCGCTGGACAAAGGATATGTGATGGAGGATAGTAGACTATTATGAAGGAAAGGTGGAAACAGGTCATGGACAGGCTTGAAAGCTCGTTATGAAGTCAAACGTTATTCTTTGAGCAGTGGGGAGTCACAGTAAAGAAGAAGCACTGTACGCCAGGGAAACGAGTTTGGCTCCAGTGTGTGAGCTGACTGGAAGGAGGGAACCCCAGATACAGAGGCCATTGGGAAGCTCCAGAATCTACATCCTTCAGCTCCAGGACTGAAACTAGGACAACAGCAATGTAGATGGAGCAGACAGAGTCTGAAGGGTACTAATCAGGAAGTACCATGGTTTTTTCCAAATACACACATATACTCATTCCAAAGAAAATATAAAATAATTTAAAACCAAATCTGTCCTAATTTCTGTGAAATTCTCCACTTATAAAGAACAGAAGACTGAAAAATCATCCAGGGAATTCCCTGGTGGTTCAGTGGTTAGGACTCGGCGCTTTCACTGCCGTGGCCTGGGTTCGATCCCTGGTCGGGGAACTAAGATCCCACAAACCATGTGATGCGGCCCAAAAAACAAAAAATCATCCATCTATTTAGCCAATTTGATTGATTTGGGATGGTCTAAGTATCAAATATGATAAAAATGGGATTTTCAACACATCAACAACACAGTGGGTATGTATACCTAAGGGACAGGCTAAGGGAAAAGAAAAAAATATCCTACATAAGTAAATTTTCTTTTCTCCCGAAATGTCCAGGTGATTTCTCCAGATAGACACTCTTTTGAACACTTTCTAACATTAGCTAACCCAACTAACAGGAATGCTGCAGAAAACAGAAACAGGAACTTTGTGAGAAGTTTGATTACCTGTATGGCATCTTGGAGGAGAGGAAGAATGAAATGACCCAAGTCATCACCCGAACCCAAGAGGAGAAGCTGGAACATGTCCGTGCTCTCATCAAAAAGTATTCTGACCATTTGGAGAACGTGTCAAAGTTGGTTGAGTCAGGAATACAGTTCATGGATGAGCCAGAAATGGCAGTGTTTCTGCAGGTAAGTACCCCTTTGGCCCCTGAGGAAACAAACCAAGACGGTGGGGAGATGATCCTGAAAAGCTGTCATCACATTTTTGTTATTTTCTGTACATCTCATTTTGATCTATCTTCTCAACCAAAATATATGTGCTTATATCTCCATCTGTTTAAACTATTTCATAAGCATATATTTAAGGGACCATGGCATTGCTTAAATATGAAAGGGTTCTGGTATAAAACAGCAGTTCTTTACAGCACTTAGAAACTAAGCTATGAGATGTTCAGAGTCAGCAAAGGAAAGAATTAAATCTCAACACCGTCTTTGATGAAATGAATTTAAGTAGGCTTGTCTTTCGTTTGCTTCCACAGAATGCCAAAACCCTGTTACAAAAGTAAGTAGTTTTCATTTCATGAAAAAAAGTATACTTTTCATTTTTACCCAAGGCTATCAAACTTTACACAGTGACAGAAAGTGGCAACTTGTCTTTGTTGCAGAATTTCTGAAGCATCGAAGGCATTTCAGATGGAGAAAATAGAACATGGTTATGAGAACTTGAACCACTTTGCAGTCAACCTCAGTAGAGAAGAAAAAGTAATACGCGGAATTGATTTTTACAGAGGTTTGTTATTCTTGTGACCATTTGGCCAAAATTGCAGGTGTGTGAAAGCGTCAGATGGGTTCAGTGGGAGGAAAGGGGGATTCAGGATCATCTCCTCAGTGGATGTCGACAGCTTTACAAGGATCATAATCCAACGTGAAGCTCGATTTCATGACAGAATCATATAGTTTGTTGACGGTGTTTATTTAGCTTTGCATATCACAGTGCTTATTATAATTCTGGTATTAGGTATTTAACTCTGGGTTGTCAAATATTTAATCATCGATGGTGACGGTAGTATCTCAACTTCAACCCTACACAAGGTGCGAGCCATAATGATAATAAAGTGAAGTGTCATCAGGTACAAGGTTAAGGATGAGATATAAGTAAAACATAGTAGACACTTGGGTTAGACATTGTAGCACTTTCGGTTAAACTCTAGAGGGCAAGAAAAGCAATGGGTCATAGCGTAAGTCACACCCGGAAGTAAAACTGAGGCTATGTGATCAGATGCACTCAGTGAGTTCTAAACACATCCCTATCATTTGGCCTAGAAATGCCACGCTTGGAAATTGATCCCGATGAAAGAGTTGAAAAGAGGAGCCCATTTAGATGATGAGATTCCTTGGCTCGACCACTATAATGCCATAAACTTGTATCAGTGCCCACAGAGAGAACTTTAGAAGCAAATCTTTGGGATGAATCTTTTTTAAAAAATCCTTAATATCGTCTCTCATTAATATCGCCTGAGGAAATACTAAGATCAGTGGGTTAAGAAAAGAGTCGTGGCGTTAACTGGCAAAAGCCAGCATTCACTGAACAAAGAATGTGGTCAATTAAACAGGGCCGGTGTTTTCTGACATAGGGAAGAGAGTTGTGTTTCCATTTAATTTGACAGAGATAAATAAGTGACGCCCTCCGGGAGCTTGCGAATGTGACAGAGCATGATAAAAATGAGGACAGCCTCCGGGGGTCAGGTGGATGGTGCACGGTGGTGAGGACAGGGCTCTGTACTGGCGATGGGAACAAGGAGGATGGTGATGATTGGAGCCTTTCTCACTTTTGTCCACATTTAATTAGAAGCACGAGCCCCCGCCCCCGCCCGTGGCGTACTCGGGCTACAGTTAAGTGTCTGATGGACAGGATTTCCCAACCCTGACCTTAACCTGAGCTATAAATAGTGGCCAGTAGTGTTTTTCGTGGCCGCAGTGGTAAAATCATAACGATACGAAAATGCATTGCCTTAGCAGAAGATGAAGATGAAGGAGGAGAAGAAGGGGAGGGAGAGGGAGAAGAGGGAGTAGAAGTGGAAGAGGCGGAAAATGTTCGAACAGAGTCATCAGGAGGAGATGAAACCCCAGAGAAAGGTCTGGAGTCCCGTCCGCCCACCTCAGAGCTCCAGGCTGCCCCAGAGCCTCCCCCAGCCCTGCCACCTGCTGCGGATGCCCCGGTGACACAGGTAACCGTTCCTGAGCTCCTTCTTACAGGCCACGCATGCATGCTTCCTCGCTGAACAGCCTGAACAATTTATTCTACCTCAAGGAAAGGAAACTCTATGCCAGACACTAGTATGTAGAAGACAAAAGATTTCAGGGCAGTCACAGTGTCAGGGAGAAAGTCCTCTAGGTGATTCAGCAGGTTCTCTGTGGTTATAACTGGTTGGCAAGACTTAGTTTCACATGATTTTCTCACCAATGACACCCTCAAATCTGAGGCACTCTTTGGAAATTGTGTGTGTGTGTGTGTGTGTGTAACATGGTAGTTCACAGAGAGCTGATATCATGAGGATTGAGTACAGATGTAGGATATAGGTTGAGAAATAAAAATGGTTATACTTTTGGAACTTTGAATTTTCTGTAGGTAATAAAGGAACTAAACAGAGAACCCGTGCTAGTTTATGTCCCTGTTGCTTACCCTGAAACAGAGCTATAGCTTTTGTTCCATGAGCAAATAGATGAAGCTTAGTTTTCTGTGTATCTGTCATTTGATGAGATTATGTGTTGACAGAATTGTTTTTAAAAATTTCTTAGGAAATTAGCTCATCCCAGATACTGTACTTGATTGACTGACGTTATGTTTCTAAGATGTCACTGTTTGGTGTTCAAGCCTCTGTACTGACTGCATGACACCTTTAGCAGACAGATCCCAACCTGTTGAGTTTGTAGACAATGAAGATGCATTAAAAAGAAAAACAAGTCCTGGTTTTAAAGTGGATCGGAATTATCTATAGCAATAAAACCTCGGAGAGGGAAATCAGAGATGGAATTATATCCTATGCTCTCTGTCTCCATAGGAAACTGGGCTAAAATACTATTTATAGCTCCTAGAATCTTGAAATTCTGGGTATACCAATTGCACTGAAATCGAAAGTGGCATGGTAACTAAATGAGAGTTGGGTTTGATCAATTTTTGGTTTTAGAAAAGAGGTTTTGGGGGCCCACATATAACATAAAAATAAATGAATGCCTGTCAATAATTTGCCCTTTCTCCCATATCTGATATTCTATCAGCAACCTTTGTTTTAGGCTTCTGCTCTCTGCCTGCCCAGGCCACCATCTATATTGAAAGACAAGCCCAGAAAAGAAGAGGGGGCACGTGCAGATGCCGAGACAGAGGGCCGCTAGCTGCATTCTTGCCTTTAGTGCTTGCGGAGGGTGGGGTGAGCTGAAACCTGCACGAGATCGGGCACTGCGCAGAGACCTATCAGTTTTCAAACCGCAAGGGAACTAAAATCAACTGCCTTTTTTTTTCTTCTTCTTCTTTTTTTTTTTTTTTTTTTTTTACTTTTGAATGTATCTGTCCTATGAAGGGGGAGGTTGTACCCACTGGCTCTCAGCAGACCACAGAGTCTGAAACTCCAGTCCCTGCAGCAACGGACACTGCGGATCCCTTGTTTTACCCTAGTTGGTATAAAGGCCAAACGCGGAAAACCACCACAAACCCCCCTTCCACCCCAGGGAGCGAAGGTCTGGGGCACGTAGGGCCTTCAGGTTCTGAGGATCCGAATGTGCGGAAGGCAGAAGGGGCAGAAGACACAGCCAGTGAGAGGGCGGCAGTGAGTGGTAAGGAAACTAGCTCACCTGCGGCTACTTCTCAGGTTAGTGTCGATGCTCTGGTGTCTGAATGCTACCACCCCCCGTGCCGCCCGGGGTCCAGCCAGGATGACAGCAAGAAGGAAGGGCTTCCAAAGGGGCAGAGAGAACCCAGGGCCTTGGGAAAAACAGAAACAACTCATCCCCCCCGTGTTGGCTTGTTTCTCTAAGCCTTACATGAAACACAAGAAACACAAATTTGACTTCACTCTGCTCATGCGTGGCGACCTCACACCTGGCTTCCCAGGGGAGGGATGCAAGTGAGCCCGGCCCTTAGGCCTGCAGGTGAAAGCTGCTCTGTCTGCAGTGACTGGCTGGTGTGCCTAGCTCCCCTCTGCAAAGGCCACTTGACCTTGCTCAGCCTTTTCTGCATCCTCCTTGGGCTTCTAAAGACTAATCACCTGCTTTTGTGTCGTTCCCAACAACCCCCAAGGAACACGTTTCAATTGAGTTCTGTGTCCACTCTGGAAAAAAATAACCTGATTCATGGGTTCTGGGAGTGTGCCAGTGACAGCTGGGCAAAGTTAGTCTTGGCTTAATTAAACTGGGGCTTCCTAAGCATGTGCTCCTGGGAGCAGAAAAGCACAGGTTTTCTTCCTTTGGAATTTTTTAAAGGGTCATTAAATACCTCTTCTTTTCTTTTTATAATGCAAGTTTGAAGTCCACATCTTCTCCCTAACGCTGGGTTAGATGTTTGCATGGCTCAAAGATTCCATAGAAGAAATCTTGCACAGTTTCTTCACATGGAAGAATGTTCATGGTTACTCCATACCCATGAGTATTCTTACATGACGTGTGCGTGTGAGTGTTGCCCAGACACGGGGCTGGCAGAGAAATTTGCTCGAGTTCTGTGCTCCTGGGTCATCAGGTGGTTACGAACAACAAATAGCATTTTTTTCAGAAATCATAAAATTAGTCTCTTGATTATCTGCTCAAGTGAACCTCGATTTCCATGAGGAATAAATGGAAATGATTTTTGGAAAATTCACAGATGAACATGCTTTTGCGCCATGTATTTATTTTCACAGATGAAAAATGACAAAACTAAATGTTTGGTGTAAGGAAACCTTTTGTGGTTGTTTTTAGGTTTAAAAAAATGGAGTAGGAAGTTTTCTAGAAAATTGATGGGAACTTTATTTCTAGAAAGTTTATGGGATTCCTTACGTATTTAGTGGAAGTTGAGTCAGGAGGAGCTGTTTTCTGAAAACAGTAATACGATAATAACCCGAAATAGGAGAACGCCCCAAACGAAAATGAAAAATCTATCTAAATGATGTTGAAAAATATTATTTGTGATAATATCAGTGAAGCTTTCTTCTTGTTCTCTCGCAGGAGTTAGCAATCTGCCTAGCACTTTTGGCTTTTCTTGTACTTCACTACATCTGGCGTCAGATTCAGTGCTTGATTTTTACTTTAATGGGTAGGAAATATTTTCTTTTCCCTTGACTAACATCTCGTGTAGCTCTTCCATACATGTTCCTCTTCCATAGGCCCAGGGATGGATTTCTCCCCAACTCTGAGGCTCAGCCACCTAAAAAGAACCAAGTTCTTAGTACTCGTGGCCCTGAGGCACCTCCCTGAGGAGAATCACTCCATCATCTAATCCTGCATGGAGGGGGATCCTGACTCAGAACAGAGACTCCGTGGGCAATTATTCAGTAATCCAGTGGGAGTGGACCCTCCAGAATAGCCATTAGGGGAGGCCGGTTTCAAAAGATGTCCGTAATGCTATGAGGACTCACTGCTCTCCAAGTAGATCGAGGACCAGCAAAGGCCTGATTCAGGAATACGCAGGGTTTCCATCGATTATGTAGCAGCATTTCATCTGCCTCACCAGAGAGGTGCCCAGGAGGTGGCCAGGTAACTGCATTGATGGGCAGGTGGGCCAGGTGACTTCTAGTTCTTTCTGAACCCTCAGACTCTACAGTGTCTCTTCTGGGAGAGGGGAGCCCTGAGAGAAGGGTGCCACGGGGACAGCAACATCAGGGACATTTCAGCCAGGTGAGATCTGAATGCATAAGGAGCCAGAGGCCAATGTTCATCTACTGGCCGTAAAGAATCAGAACCAAAGAAGAGTCATAAAGCCAGCAAACAGCACATTATTTTTGATACACGTTCTCATGGTCACACCTTTTCTTGATTTTACTGTTAGAAGGTTTGCTTAGGGACTGACATCTTTCTCCTTTCGCAGCCTTTTGAAAATTATCAGCTTTAATGAATCGTATTTAAAGATTCAAACCCCATGTGCTTTTGAGTAAATGACCTTGCTGGACCCGAGACCCAGCTCCCTGTGCCTGTAGCTCAGAAGTGATTCGGGGTGACTAGTGCTGAAAGGACTCAGCTATTTCTGGCTTGCTGACTTTTCCCTGGTTGACATTGACTCCTCTGGAAGCTCCAATCATAGCTCCTTTCTGCCTCATTAGCTGTCTGCTCAGCAATGGCAGTAGGCTCTCCATGGGTCCCTGTCATGTCTATAACTGTGTGTGAGTAGGACCCGCCCCAGTGTCTAATAGTCAGCCAGAAACCTGTGTACCCTAGAATGTTCTGAGTGTCCTTATCGTCCGCTCAGGTGCATAACTCCTCCTCCTGTCATTATTTGTGGTGAAAAGCAGGGGAGGAAGTACTGGCCATGGACTCATGGGGAGAGAGAAAACTCCATGCATAATTGGAATATCCTAAATAACTGGATCTGAATAATTGTCTGAAGAGTTCAGTTTACATTCTGAGAATTCAGGTTTGGGGCTTTGTCGCCATATATCTGTGTAATGCTTCTCTGAGGCTGCAGGGGGAGAGTCATGCTTCTTGTCTGCCATCCACTGAGCCCATGTCATGGATGCTGTGTCATTCACATGCCTGTCATGAGGCTGAGGCAGGTGGGGCGGGGTGGATAGGGTGAACTGACCTTCTTATTTCAAAGAACCTTGCTTGTGTCATTCCTGGTGTTTGAGAAAGGGCCTTTCACGTAGCGAAGGAAACCTATTCAGGATGCAGGACCACTCTTTGATCCCTGCCTGAAAGAGGGTATGGACAGATGGACAGAGATCAAATTCCCCACCTCTGTGAAGGTTTCGCAGGTTTGATTCACCTTCACTACCTCAGAACCCAGCTCACTAGATTAATATTTGTCCAACGCAGTGTTAGCTTGTTAGAACTTCACACTTCATCATTAGTCTTTCTCTGAACATTTAAGATGTGACACAAAAGTTCTTGATTCACTGGTAGCCTTACCTCTCTTAACCATACGGTCCCCTGTCAGGAAATGAGGTTGCCTTAGAATTTCAGAAGCATCTAAGGATCTGGCGGATCTGTAAACTCACTTCAGCCCCATCAGTGGAACTGCACACCTTTTAAGAAGGCAAATGTTTCCAGGTGCTTTCCTCATGGCCATTCGCACAGCCTGCCCTTGCTTTTGCTGCCTGTGATTTCTGATGCTGTGTTAACTCTACTTTATCACATACCTTCTCTCTTCACCTAATTACGTAGGCAGATTATGTGTCAGAAATTGGCCATGGCAAAAAAACAGACGTTGACTCTGCACCGGTGGTGAACCGGGATTCTGCTTTTTGTTTGATAAGAGGTACATGTTGCCTTCCCCACCTTCATTCTCAAAGAAAAACTAATTTCTCAACAAGGTTTGGATTCAGCCCTATATCACACTGTGCAAAGCCCATATAGATGAATTGTTTTTGGTTGTTGGTTTTTTTTTTTGGCCGCACTGCAAGGCGTGTGAGATCTTAGTTGCCCCAGTCAGGGGACTAGGAATCGAACCCGTGCCCCCTGCAGTGGAAGTGTGGAGTCTTAACCACTGGACCACCAGGGAAATCCCATGAACTGGTCTTTAGCTGCAAAATGGCCCTAAGTTCCCACCCTTCTAGACCAGGGCTGCTGTATGCTCAGTCAATGCAAAGAGAGTTTGGAGGAAATAGCATTTGATCTACTTCATGTGTTAATTTTAAATTTTATTTTTAAAAAAATTGCACCACGCCCTAGTCAACCTCAGAAGACAGGGCAATAATAAGATGGGAAGTACACTGTGATGAGGCCGGCCGCCCTTGGAAGGCAGTCTCTGTGAGCCCCATCTCCTGGGTGATTTCCTTGTCCAACCTGCTTCCTCTGCAGCCCTTCTCTTCCTACCCACTTACATGCAAATCACACCCAAGTGTTAACACAGGGACCACGCCCACCCTCACGGATAACTGGGCATTTTATTGGGCATATGTGTGGCCATTAGATTTTTCCAGAAGTGGGAGCAGCAACAATTGAAAGCCCCCCCGTGTTCCCCTTCCTCCCTTCCCAGTGAGGCTTAGTGGCTTTGGTTGGAAGAATTTATTCAAACCATTTGATGAGAGCTGTACAGGGAACAGGGATTTCCAGAGAAATGTCTCCCTATTTGGTAGATTAACTTGGCAGCTGCTCTGGCTGACATTTGATCTGGACCATGGCAGCTGCCTCAAGGTCGGAGGACCCCAGCCCCACTTCCACCACACACACACACACACACACACACACACACACACACACACACACACACACACACACACACACACACACACACACACACAC
>NW_021703770.1:64712413-64721920 GCF_005190385.1 Monodon monoceros | reverse complement strand
CACACACACACACACACACACACACACACACACACACACACACACACCTGCAGAAAGCCAGTTGCTTTGGAGATGGGGTTGTTGACATTAAAATCTCTGCCACGTCTACCTCTGTAAAGAACCACAGCTTATCTAGTTCACCAGAGCATGAAGCTGTAGTTGTCAGAGACCCTAAAAGCCTTCACCATATCGTAGCTATTTGTAGTTGCAAGGATAGAATATCCACCTTCCACATTCCATTCTTCAAGTCTGAAAATAGACAAACAAGTTGGATAGAAACTCTGCTAAGGCTTGGGGCTCAGGAAAGATCAATGAAATCAAGAGACAGGACTTAGGTTCCTGTCCTGTTCCTTCTGCATCTGACTCTGGACATTTAATTTCTTTGAGCCTTAGTTTTCTCATGAGGAAAAGGAAGCAACTACTCGATGAAAGGATTCATCTATTTACACAACATTAGAGAGTGAAAAATCTAGTACTAAGAATTTTATAAATTGTTTCAGGATGTTTTCATTGGGAGGGTTATGGACTTAGGCCTGACACAAATCATTCTGGGCGACAATAATAATAATAGATTTTCAGTGAAATAGATAGCCCATTGCATTTCTCAAAATGTATTTCTTGCCTTGAAGCTCTTACATAAATCCCTAATTCCCAAACTGTTTCCAAATCTCCTCCTAGGCACCCATTTAGCTGAATGTTTACACAGCCGTGATTACCCCTTGAGATGCCATAAGCTCCACAAAGTCCATGTCTAAGTCCACCTAAAGGTACTTAGGCCTCACTGCCCAGTAGAGCAAAGACTTAGAATGTACACAGTAAAGGTAGTCACGGAATAGTAGGTGAATGAAGAGATGACAGGTGATGTGAATTTTTAAATGTACCTATTCTAAGTGTACGGGTCAATAAGTTTTGACAAGTACGTAGCATCGTGTAGCCACTATCACAGTAAAGCTGTAGAGTATTTCTGTCACTCCAAGAAGTTCCCTCACGTGCCTTTGCGGTTGATCTCCTTCCTGCATCCCAGCTGCTGTTTTGCTTGTCATTATAGTTTTGCCAGTTCTAGGAGATTGTATAAGTGAAACATCCAATACATAGACTCCTGTGACGGGCGTTTTTCACTCTGCATAACGCTCTTGGGTCACCCGTGCGGTTGCATGTATCAGTGGCTCATTTCTTTTTATTCCTGAGCAGTATTTCATTGTATGGAGACGTTCCAGATTGCTTTCCGTTTGATTGCTGGTTGGATTCCATTGTGGAGAGAGAATATTTGTTATATGATTCCAATCCTTTCAAGTGTATTAAGATCTGTTGTATGGCCCCAAGTTGAGCTAACTTGGTGAATGTTCCACGTGCAGTTGAAAACCTTGTATTTTCTGTTGTTGTCGGGTGGAGCGTTCTATACATGTCCACCAGGTCGGAGAGTGTGGTTCAGCTCCACTCTATCCTCACCGATTTCCTGCTTACTTCTTTGATCGATTGCTGAGAGGGGAATTTTGAGATCTATGACTCTCATTGTGGATTTGCCCATTTATCCTTGCAGTTCTATCAGCTTTGCCTCATGTATTTTGAAACTCTGTTTAGGTGCCTGTATTCGCATTGTTATATTTTCTTGAAGAATTTATCCCAAGATAAGTGTTAAAAAAAAAATAACTCTTTTTGTGTCTGCCTGCTTGAATGGATACAGAAAGGTCCTCGCTCTCATAGATCAATACTGTTTTTTAAGGTTGGGTAGAAAAGTTAGAGGGCCGATGGGGAGAGCCTGGAGGAGGAAGATGCTGACAATCCTTAAGACGTTCCAAACGGCTGGCCACGGAAGACCTCACGGCCTACATCCAACACACCGGTCTCCCCTTCCTTTCACAGCCGCGCACAGGGCCGTGCACAGCAAGGGCCGCGATGGCTGCGGTGCCTGATGCTTTTAAGTGACAAGGCTGAACTTTACAGTCTGATGACTAGGTTCACCGGTCTGTGGGGCCCTATTTTTAGTTTAGATGTAAATTGCTTTATGAGCTAATATGTCTGTACATTTTAATGACATGCCTCTGCCCCAGTTCACTCCTTGTCCTGGCTACACCACTTTCCACGGAACTGCAGAGGCCACCCTGTCGTGGGCCAGGGACTTCCAACCCTGGGCTTGTCCTCTTGGCTGAGAAGGTCCTAGGTTCCCAACCCAAGTGTTGACAAGAAGGTGCAGATGGTCCTTCCTCCTGTCTTGAGTGTTCCCAGATGCTTCCTATCGAATATATCGTGAGCTCAGAGACAGAACAACAGGGACGATGTGGGTTACCCACACCTTTGGGCTCTTCACTCTAAAATAGCAAAAGGGATATGTGGAGTCCAGTGCGGGAAGTATCTCCAAGGAAAACCAGCCCATGGCCATCTTAGTTCCCAACCCTGGTTCTATAAATGTTGTCCTGTGAGGTTATAAAGGTGTTCCCAGGGGAAAATAAAAAACATTTCTTAGAAGAAAGAAGGAAAGAAGGAAGGCAGGCAAGAAGGAGGAAAGAAAGACACATGGCACTAGTCAAGATTCTTAAAGCCCAGAGTTTATTTCCTAGAGTCTCAGAAACCAGTACATGTGTCCCCAGACCCGAGATCTTAGCAAATTTCTCATGAATCCAAGATTCAGTCCCCTTGAAAATATTAATATTTTCTTAAACTGGGATGAACAATAGCCAACGTTCCAAGGAAAAGCAGGTGTGCGGAGCTGTGGGTCCCCACGAGCTGTCACACACAAAAAGATAAAATAATTTTCATGCAAATAACCTTTGAGACCAAATCATTCACTCCGAGCTGAAGGGCAAATATCAACTCCAGCTGCCACTAGGGACTGAGAGGTGAGAGATGCCTGAGGCTAGAGGTCCAGAAAGCTTCTTTTCTGAGCAAGATTAATTTCACAAGGTATCACAGAACGTTTTAAAAAATAAAGCAGGAGACCAAGAATATGATTTCCCATGAGTGTGACTATAGGTCCTATGTTCTTTGAAATGATCTATTTAATTTTCCAAAACAAACTGAAATGAATGAAAATTTAACTATGTTCTCTAAATTGAATTGAGGGATTCAGGGTGTCAAATTATTTTCAAATAGAAACCCCTACTGAGAGCAGTTGCTTGTGTTTTACAAATTAGGAGATTCAAGCTTATGAATCAAATCACTGATAAGCCAGGAACCCTGACTATGCTGGAATTTCACTTGGTAAAAATAGAGAGACAACCAATCAGCACTCAGGACTAGCCTACAGTTACTGCATAACATTGTCCAGTACTTAATAGTCCCAGAAATTATAAGTTCTGATAATGAAATGCAGGCATTTTTACATAGAAAAAATTTTGGAGTAAGGTTTTTATTTAAAGAAGTCAGTTTTGGGCTTCCCTGGTGGCGCAGTGGTTGAGAGTCCACCTGCCGATGCAGGGGACATGGGTTCGTGCTCCTGTCCGGGAAGATCCCACATGCCGCGGAGCGGCTGGGCCCGTGAGCCATGGCCGCTGAGCCTGCGCATCCGGAGCCTGTGCTCCGCAACGGGAGAGGCCACAGCAGTGAGAGGCCCGCGTACCGCAAAAAAAAAGTCAGTTTTAATGAGACTATTATATGAATATTATTAATGCTTTTTCATTTGTATCCTGCAACTGCAATTTTCTCTTTCTGGGTTTTTTTTTTTTTTTCCTGCTGGGAAAGTGACATCCTAATAACTGTCAATTTGGGGACTTTTCTAGAAGGGCCAAAAAAAAAAATTTCTATACTGAAACTGTAGGCTATATTTCTCAGGATCAAATAGCTTCCTTAGTAAAAGTCCCTTTAATAGGAAGCTAAACTGGATGTATCTGTTTTAAAGAAATGTAATGTAAATTGTTTGTGAGCAGCGTAATGAATTCATTTCCCCTGGCAACCTGTGCCTACAGCTCTACGATTCCTGAAAACAGTAACGCAGGCACTGGGGAGAGCTCTCTGGGGGAGTTGTTATGACATAGCTAGTTGGGTTTTGCTTCCCGTATTTTTTAAATGTTTATTATTCTGATTCTAAGACTCTTGTTAGTGTTGTACATCCTGTGGATTTTTTTCTGTCTTTATTTATGTATCTCAGTGATTTCCAGGCCTTTTCCCCACTACAACCAACAAAGCAAAGAAGGAATCCACCATCGTGAGAAACCAGTGCCACGTGGTAATGACTGTAACTAATGGGCAAGGTCTTTGACAGATTCTCTCATTCAAACCTCACAACAACCCTGCACAGTAAGAATTGTCAAACCTCCTCATTTTTTAGTGGAGGATTATAGGGGATGAGTGACCTGCTCCAAATCATGGAGCAGCTGGGAGCCTGGTGCCCAGTGACCCCTTGTCCACCACCACGGAGTGTGTGCATGCAGCAGAATGGAGGCCGTGCCCACATCTAGGAAAAGTGGGTGAATCCCCACTTTACCTGGGTTGATGGGATTGAGGCAAAAATAGTGTGACCAAGGGTTCTCTGCATTGACTCACCACTCACGACACATGGGCATAGAGAGGTCAGCTCTTGGCCTCCACTGCCTGCAGTGATGTGCACATACATTGCAAATGAGTGCACCAGTCCTTCAGCTGCACCCCAGGCTGCTGACCCACCTGCCTCCCTGTCTCTGACTTCCTGGGGTGGTGTCAGCCTGCGCCCTGAGTCTCGCATGCTCAGCCGCACTCGCTGCCTCTTTTCTCCTTGGGTTTATCGTCTCAGCATAACCCACAGCGTTACTCTGAGCCAATTGCTCAACCACCCCATGCTTTCTTGTCCATGAATTGGGCACAGCAATACCATCAGCCTCCCACAGCTCTTGAAGACCTGTTTGCCTGTTTCCCCCCACACAAGGCAAAGAAGTCCCATTTGTGAGGAATTAATGATCTAATTAGCATCCTTTGTAATTCTGTTCTCCTTTCAGAAAGGCTGAGAACACACACACGCTGTGCCGGACACACAATGTCAGGTCCATGCCTGAGAAGAGGGCTGCCTGTAGGTTTATTTTTTTATTTTTTTGTGGTACGCGGGCCTCTCACTGCTGTGGCCTCTCCCGTTGCGGAGCACAGGCTCCGGACGCGCAGGCTCAGTGGCCATGGCTCACGGGCCCAGCCGCTCCGCGGCATGTGGGATCTTCCCGGACCGGGGCACGAACCCGTGTCCCCTGCATCGGCAGGCGGACTCTCAACCACTGTGCCACCAGGGAAGCCCTGCCTGTAGGTTTTTGCAGAACTGTGATATCAGCATTTTCACTTCTCCTTCCTGCTCCCCACCGACCCCATCAATTCCTAGACACCATGTTTGAAACAGACCAAAGAGAGCACACCACACATCTTCCTCCAGGTTAAGAAAAAGTGAGTGAGTTTCATTTCTTCTCGTTTCATAGTCCTGGTTTCTGATCTTCCCTAACTTAGCAAGAGGGAGACAGCTAATGGCAACGAAGCCCCGAGATCAACTCCCTTCATCCATCCCTTCCATCCCTCAGTGTGCAGAGCTGTAAATTCTCCCAAGGGCAAAAAATGCTCTTTAGTGAATGTTTTCCTTCCAGGGCTCATTTGGTGGGGTGAGGGGTACCTCTTTTCTCCTTCCTCTGGTGTCTGCGGAGAGCGTGCTGTATTGTTACAGCTCCGTGCTGCCTTCCTAACATACCTTGACTGCTCTGCCACTGAGCAGAGATGACTGCATTCCTGTGAAAGGATTGCCCATGATGGACCTGCCCAGCTGAGTTTCCAGGGCTTAGACCCTTGGCTGTGAGTCACAGACCACGCCCCAGTCACTTCTCAGGCATTGATGACTGGCCCAGGGTCTTGGCTGTACTCTCTTTTCCAGTCTGGAATCCATAATGCTTAAGCTCTCCAAGGGCCTGGGGTTCAGGAAGGCTAAGCAGGGAGCAGGCCAATGCTTGGGTTGAATCTTTCTGAATAAACGTTCTACCCTTGACCTCGGCGCTCCTCCTTACACCTGTTTCCAGCATCTGGCTCTGATTCGCTGACCCAGCCCAGCAGGTGCGGGACAGACATTGGTGGTCACCCACTCAGTGGCCTCAAGTCTAGCCTTACCCTTCTCACCCACATTCCTTTAAGGCAAATGGCTTTCACTGTGGAGGCTCAAGGCTTCTTTTGGATTGACCTAGAAAGACTGGCATTTACCATGCATGGTAACCAGATCCTTCCATCAGGTTGAATTTGTCATTGGCATTCACGGCGGCAGAGAGGAGTGGGGGGGCCCAGGTGTGGGGCTGAACACAGTTTCCTCACTGCCCCCAGCACCTCCTTGCATGCTGGGCATGTGGCTGACACGTCCACAACAGCCTGGCCCTCAGGGTGAGGCAAGGCCATTTCTAGGTAAAATGGTATCTGGCAGGGGTGGACCTGGAGCCATCAGCGCCCATTAATGTCTCAGTTGCAATTCAGTTTATCCAATCAGTTACTATCACTTGGATAAGCCTGAGGGAATGGAACGCAGGACAGTTACACTGCAATGGATCAGAATCGTGGGTGGTGTACACGATGCTCATTTGGGGAAGGACAGAGGCTGGCACCTTACAGAGGCCCTGGGAAGCTTAGAGGCAGCCTGAGGGCACTGGTTACTCATCACAATGACCTGGCACACAGCTCACTCTTTTATTTTAGGCTAGCAAAAAATAATGCCTCTTATAAATGTGGCTACCCTGTCTTATGCCAGAGTGAATATCCAGAAAGCGTCTGTTTCGTTTTGTTCAGTCAGTGAATCAAGTGGGCCGGGCCGCATTTAGGTAAAGGGGGCTACTGCTGTTGCCCCCAAGCCCAAACAAGAGCATTTCCTCCAAAACGGCACCCAGTTATATCCCCTGCGCTAAGTGTCCAGGGACACATTTGGCCTCAGTGAAACGCCGAAGGCAGTTCCACGCTTTGATTGTCAAGAATATCGCCACAAGAAGCATGTTGGCTTTTTAAAAAAATTCATCCCATTTAGCATAAAAATCAAGCCAAAGACTCCATTGAGTATTATCCTCTCTTTTCTTTGACACCTTCCTACTAAAAACTAACCTTCTGTTAAGAGCAGCAAGCTTGTGTGCCTTTAGAGACCAAGAAGGTACGATTAATGAAAAAGCAGGTGAGGTGAAAGAAAAAACGTTGATAGAAGCACAAATATAATACATGATATTGTTTGCTTTCCTCTTAACTTACTTTGAGCATAGCAACTGTACAAGCACAGTGGCAAATGACCGCTGAAAACAGCCTTGCAGCAGGGGAGGCAAAAGGGAGTGGTGAGCACTGTGGAAAACTCTGTGGGAGAGTGCATCCCAGCCCAAAGTGACCGTGCTGCTCAGCCCTTCCTGTAGGTTCTGGGTTGCTAAATTTCTGCTTTGCCAAGAGGACCTGCTAATCCAGATTTTAATGGGAAATCTCCTGATTAAAAATATTGTTTTTAAAATTGTGGTTAAAAACACATAACATAAAAATGACCATCTTAACCACCATTTTTAAGTGTTCAGTTCAGTAGCACTGAGTAAATTCCCACTATTATGCAACCAATCTCCAGAACTTTTTCATCTTGCAAAACGGAAACTCTATACCCATTAAGCAATACCTTCCCATTGCCCCCGCCCCCTAACCGCTGGCAACCACCATTCTACTTTCTGTTTCTATGAATTTGACGGCTTTAGATACCTCATGTAAGTGGGATTGTACTGAATCTGTCTTTTAGTGTCTGGCTTATTTCACTTAGCATAATGTCCTCAAGGTTCATCCATGTTGTAGCATGTGTCAGAATTTCCTTCCTTTTTCGGATGGAGTAATATCCCATTATATGTATACACCACATTTTGTTTATCTATTTACCCGTTGATGGATACCTGGGTTGCTTTCACCTATTGTGACTAGCGCCACTGGAAACATGGTTGTACAGATATCTGTGTGAGTTCCTGTTTTCAATTCTTACTGAATTGCAGAATCATACGGTAATTCTGTGTTTAGCTTTTTGAGGAATCGCTATGCTATTTTACACTGGTTTACATTCCCACCAACAGTGCACAAGAGTTTCTATTTCTCCACACTCTTGCTCCTAATTTTTTAATGTTTGCAACTCATTCAAGCCTTTTTCAAAATACCATGCACAGTTCAGGCCAAGCAAACACTGGCCAGAACCTGGAACTGTCCTATACACAGAGAAAGATATCCACAAGCCTCTGGCAGAATTCATGCTACTTTATCCCCATCAGCAAGAAGTGGTTCTCGATGACATAACAAGGATGATGCTTACGCACATCACTCAGCCCTAAGCAGGAGCAACTCTCACCACCTGCTCTTCAGGGCAGGGAAAGGATAGCCTGGCATCAGAATCTGACACTTTTTTTTTTTTTTCCTTTCAAACAGCATTTGATAGTAACAGGAAAAAAATCAAAGGAAAATAAAAGATTTTGTGTTTCTGAGTGAGTCTGGTTCATGGATACCCAGGATTTCTGGTCAAGTTCATGTGAGAAAAATGGTCTTTCCTTTAAGCAAAGGTATATCATTCCCTTCAGCTAGTCTCCTGTGGATCTTGACTGAACTGGGTCTCCCAGTTGAGATGGAAAATTCTGCCTTTCTGTTCCATCTCCTGGTTTTACTTTATGACTAAAACTCACATTTCTCAACGTATCTGAAGCCCCATGCTGACAGAGCAGTGTTAAATGATGGTTGTAAGTTTGTTCATTTGTTACCTGAGGAAAGTGTGTAAAGTTTAGAAATAATATTGGACCAACAATCCTTTCTTCCCCTTGGCACACATCTCAGAATAGACTGCAATGCAGGGCGAACTCAAAAGCAGGTAGAGGAGATCAGTGCTTATCATTCTCTGTCCTTTGTTCAGCTTCATTGAGACATCATTATTCCCAAGAAACAGCACTTCCTGTGATGAAGGAGAGCCAGCATTTGGAAAACTATTTAAAGGAATACATATATACAGTTCTCTTGGGGAAGGCTGTAGGGAAAATGTCTGCTTATGATTGAATGGGCTGTGCTTAAAGAAAGATTTCTAAATTTTTAACTCATTCTTCCTTTATGAGAGAGCCATATATAAAGTTGGGCCACGTGGAGGCACACTGGACTGGGTGATGAGTAACCATGATTACAGCATGCCAAAGGAACTAAAACTTATACATGATGGAAAGATGAGCATCACAAATACTATTGTCTTTCTTTACTGGGGCATCTTGGCTGTTGTATATCGTTCCTCACAAACAGTCCCCAGGTGTTTCTGTGTGGCAGAGGAGCCTCTTTGCTAATATGAGAAGAAAAGGAAGGAAGGAAGGGAGGGAAGGAAGGGAGGGAGGGAGGAAGGAGGGAAGGGAGGGAAGGAGGGAAGGAGGGAAGGGAGGGAAGGGAGGGAAGGAGGGAAGGAGGGAAGGAGGGAAGGAGGGAGGGAGGGAGGGAGGGAGGGAGGAAAGGAAGGAAGGAAGGAAGGAAGGAAGGAAGGAAGGAAGGAAGGAAGGAAGGAAGGAAGGAAGGAAGGAAAGAAGGAAGGGAGGGAGGGAGGGAGGGAGGGAGGGAGGGAGGGAGGGA
>NW_021703770.1:64675453-64712013 GCF_005190385.1 Monodon monoceros | reverse complement strand
GGATGGAGGGAGGGAGGGAGGGAGGGAGGAAGGGAGGAAGGGAGGAAAAGGAAAGGAGGGAGGGAGGAAACGGACATTTATGAAGCAGTTAATAATAACTGAGTCGTGTGCAAAGTGCTTTAGGTGCGTTACTTTATTTATTCAGCCCTACAACAACCTTGTGAGATAGGGTGTCACCTCTATTTCACAAAAGAGAAAACTAAGGCTCAGAGACGTTAAGTGACTTGCCCGAGTCATACAGCTAATAAGTTGTTAAACTGGAATTCAAAACCAGGCTAAGCCTCTTTGCATAAAACTTCCTTGCTGAGATGGTTCGCGACGGGGTGGTCCTCAAGTTCACATAAGTAAAACCAGGGAGATGGTATAATCACCTATAGATACTCAGGATAATCTCCGCTCTTAGCCCCCTGCTCTGGCAGCAGCCTTTCTTCTCTGAAAGATAGCATTGGTCCATATTGTTTGGAATCTAATAACTGACTGAAAACATGAGAGTGTAAAAGTAGCGAACCCAAACTATTTAATAGCAAGTTTTGAAGGCTGTAGGGTATTAACAGCTAAAACATTGAAAATGGAAGATAGATTTTAATTTCAAGTATAAAAAAAAAGCACTAAAATATATACAGATTCCAAAAGCAGCCGCAAATGGCTTGCAAGCCACCAGCAGTGTCACAAAGATTCCATCCCTCTGCAGAAAATACCTCACCCAACTCTAGTTTCACCCTTCAGATATTTCAGAACAACTGTCATGGAAGTTTCCTCTAGATTAGAAATTGCCTCCAAGGAAAAGAGGCTACAAAATGAAGCCTGATGGTCTGTTCATCTAGGCAGAATTCACTCTTCACTCATACAGAATGGCCAGAGAAAAGTGCTTTACACATTAATGATATGCCTAGATCACTTGGGTTTTTTCAGGATTCGCGAGAGTAAGGTGACTATGACGAGGAAGAGAAGAGTTCAGCACGAGCGCATAGGCACCGGCTTCTGTCAGGACGATGTTTATTCCATGTCAACTTCAAGGACATTGAAGTGGCTAACCCATTACCAACAGAATCTAGTAACAGCCTTTTAAAAAAAGCCCAATCGGGCTTCCCTGGTGGCGCAGTGGTTGAGAATCTGCCTGCTAATGCAGGGGACACAGGTTTGAGCCCTGGTCCGGGAAGACCCCCACATGCTGCGGAGCAACTGGGCCCGTGCGCCACAACTACTGAGCCTGCGCATCAGGAGCCTGTGCTCCGCGACAGTGAGAGGCCCGCGCACCGCGACGAAGAGTGGCCCCCGCTCGCCGCAACTAGAGAAAGCCCTCGCACAGAAACGAAGACCCAACACAGCAAAAATAAATAAGTAAATAAACTCCTACCCCCAACATCTTCTTTAAAAAAAAAAAAAGCTCTATCACACTTGATGTCTCAACTATTCCTTTATAGAAATCTACCTGCTTTAGTTTTATTCTACTGTGGCTAATATGTTTCCATGGCCCTTCTTAACTTTCTATCAGGGCATGACATGGCAGGGGGAAGGATAATCCTAAAGCCATAAGGACTTGGGAAAATTTTAGTGAACTTGAAACATCAGCACCCAGTATATGCTTAGGGTAAAGTCTGGTAAAATGCAGGACAAGTACTCTTTTTTCTCTTGAAAATAGTTTGAGTGGCAACAAAACAACATACTTGCTGAAGTTCTGCTTTGCCTGTGCCAGGTATTGTCCATTCATACAGCAGCTTCATAACATCACCCAGGGCTTCCGGGTTGAATGCATGTGCCTACCTCATTGCTTTGGTATCAGTGGCATTCTAATCCCATGGGATAACTTTACCAGTGAAGTCATCAGAATGTTAGTCTGTGTTTGGTAGTTCTCTGAGGAAGAACTCTTTGTCATGGTACCTTCAATGTAAGCAGTCTGCATTTTTACATCAAGTTGCATTTCAGCAAGGCTTCTTTATGATTGTCCCTCACTCCACTGAGTGATTATTTTTTAAACTCAAGGCATCCTAAATAAATTTCACTTATGAGATTAGATAGATCAATGACTTCAAAATCATAACTTGTATCTGTCTGGTATCTATAAAAGATAGATATCTCTTTAGGAATGTCTATGTAATTAGATTTTATTGCCTGGAGAAAAAAGTCCTTTTATTCATGATTTGCTCAAAACTAAGCCTGCAGTTTTGCAAAAATTACATATATATATATATATATATATATTCTTCACATGCTGGTAGAAATTCTTACTTTAGCAGTGGAGAGATTATGCCATGCGATGTAGTGAAGTCATTTAAATGAGGATTTTATTTATTTTGCAGATTTTTCTAAACCCAAATTCCTACTAGTTTTAATGTTATTTTCATCTCAGTAAATCATGTACAAGTGGACTTGAAAAAAAAAGTAGAATAGCCTGTACTGTTTCCCAAGGGGCATGCATTACTGTTGCCCCTTTTTAGATCATGAGTGTGAATTCCTTTCATGGCTCTTGGTCATAGCCAAGATAACCTGAGCTTGCTTTCCACTCCTAACAATAATTATGTCCTATATAATTATTATTATCCTTTCTCCTCAATAGAAAAGTGACTGGATCAACTCAAAAAGGACTGGCCTCTTTTTCCTCTGATGCAGATTTTCTTCTGTTGCAGACTGGATTTGAGGACCCTCCCCTCCAGGGACAGGCTGCAGCTTCAGGGAGTGGGAATGGAGCTGATTCTCAGCCAGCTCGCCATGTCTTCTCCTTTTCCTGGTTGAACTCCCTGAATGAATGATGTTCATTCCAACTGCTGCACCTCTGTCTGCCTGGCTGAGATTCACACAGGCAGCAGGGAACCTAGATAAAACTAATAGTATGCAGGTGATGAAAGGGACCTCTGAACGGGATTTCTACCAAAAATATCCTTTAATTCCAGATGACTTAGCTAACACATTGAGGGAAAACAATGCTTTGAGAAAACAGTTGCAGAAAGCATTGGGAAAAAAGGAACTTGATCTTATGCAAATCTTTTATTGTGTGGGAAACATTATGAAGGGTTTGTAGGTGTGATATGTGTGTGTGTGTGTGTGTTTCAGTAACAAGTGGCAGGTGTTGAAAAATGTGGGCACTACTCTCTCATCTCTAATAGGCACTGTCTTTTGTTGTGAAATCATAGTAGCTCTTATTCTCTTTCCTCTTTAACAGTGCAGGTGGTCAGTGAAACTCAGTGTTAATTCAGAAGTGACTGATTTATCAATATATGGACAAAAGGTAAATCATTGACCAAAGATATGAGATGCTTCACAAAGCTTTCCTCTTTTCCACAATAGATGTCGCTGAATGGATATCCAGAAATGTTCTTTGACTCTGGTGATACTTTCATAGTCCAGAAGGCTAAAGGCCAAGGACACTTCTTGTGACACTTTTCTAATCTTAGTTTTAGATATGCAGATATCAGGCACTTTAACTAAAAAAGACTTTTCAACAGGAACTGTCTATTTTCTTATGTATCCACTGAGGCACCAATCTGCTGAACCGTAGAATAACTGCATGTATTTAAATATATATATACACACACAATACACATTATACATGTACAAATATATATATATATGTATTTAAATTATGCTTTATTTGTTCCACCATAATTTTGCCTCCTTCGAAACATAAGTTTAACTTTACTCTGTATGGACTCTTAAATAAATGCTGTTTTTAACAACTTAGCCTTACAATGATTTATTATGTTTCATATCATCTTATTAACCCACTAATCAAGTGAATTTGAAGGGTCTCAAGGGAAGAAGCATCCTCATCCATCCAAATTAATTTTGAAGTATTAAACACTCGACTGAGTTTTTAAAGTTATAACTAAACTACCAAAGGCGAGTGCATTGTAAAACGAATTAGGTGTGCTGTTTGATTTTAGAAGTGCATAGAGATAGTTCGTATTCCTAAGAATTAAAGTGATTAGGGTTGGCATAGACATACATGAGGTATTTGTGAAGTTATTAAAGTCAAAATGTGCTTTATAAAAAAAATGTTCCCAAGGGCCATTTTACAGCAACTACATTTAGTTCTTTTAAGTGGAGGGGCTATTAAGTTTCTCCTACTAGGAGACACCAGTGGAAAATAGCTTAGAAAAAAAGATAATTAATGGTACCAAAGTAATCGTTTGATAAAGTAAGCCTTTCTCATGGGAAAACAATGCAGCATTTTGGCCCCTAATTGGAGGAAAGCCCCACCACAGCCCTTGTCCTCTTTTCTTTTCCTCCTTCCCCACTGCCCCCAATTATTTCACATCTTACAGGTAATCAGGGTTAGACGTTATTTCCATTGTGAATCAATCTTCCATCTATAGAATTACCAAGCCTTAGAACTGGAAACAACTTTCCAAATTATTTAACTTAACCTCCGAGGAGTAATCTGAGGTGCAGAGACGAGTCCAAGGTGGTTGCAGTGTAAGCCACTGACGTAGGTTCGTGTTTTTAGTAGAAAATAAAATGCAAGGAGTTTTGTTTTCTCTTGTGCTGAAGTCAATTTGGAGGAAGTAAGGAGCTCAGGGTATATTCCCCTGTGAGCACTGAAGAGGAAAAATAAAGTCATGATTACCTTTGCAGCTTTTATTAGAAATATAAATATTCAACATTCTCTTACACAACCAAATTGACCAAGGATTGGAAAGCTGTTTTATTACTGAAACGTTTACAAGGAAAAGTTGGTTCAAAGAGCTTACAGATTTTGTCTCACCCACCCAAGAGAATGACATTCTTTTTGGCTCAAACCACAACAAAATCAATTGGGTGACTTCTGTCTGCTTCTTCAAAACATTTCCTCCTGGGTCTATACTCTCTTTAAAACACTGTTAAAGACACCTGGAAATAGAAACGATAAGTACACGGTACAAATTACAGGATGTTGCTGTTACTGCACGTGAATACACTTTGTGCATGCTAAGGAGTATGGGCGCTCTTGCTGTACATCCTCTACGTCTCAAGCTATATAAAAATAAACAAACGGTATCAGGGCAACGCTGTGGTACAGAATACTGCATTATTTTTTATTTTTACTTTTTGTGTTAAATGCAGAATCTTTCTGGCCAAACGCACCGTTTCATTTCCCAATAATCTCCATCAGTTTCCTGTTGCTGTGAGCTTGCTGCGCTAACTGCTCAGCCCTGGCCATTTCCAAGACTTCTCGGAGGAGGTGGAAGGTGAGATCCAGGGAGATGGGAGGTTCCTCGGCTCGCCTCTCCCTCTCCGGTGCCTCCTGGCGGCCGCCGAGGGCGTTTTCGGCGCCGCGTTCCACCGGACTCGCAGGGCTGTCGAGCGGGCGCCGGGGCAGCAGCAGCTGTTGCAGCAACGCGCGGAAAAAGTTGGCGGCCACCTCGTCCGGCGAAAGGCGGCTGCCGCTGCTGCCGGCAGGAGGCGAGGAGGCGGCCGAGAGCGGAGCAGCGGGGCTCTTATTGAGGCTACCCAGGCGGAGGAAGTACTCCTCCCCCATGCGGAGCAGGCCGGGCCGAGCCTGCGGCTGCTGAGGCTGCGGCGAAGGCTGGAAGAAATCCAGGGGCTGGGGGTGCTGCGAGGCCTGCCGGGCCCCCGGGACGGGCCCCCGGCTAAGGAGGGCCCTGCATGGCGGGCAGGGCAGGAGAGCCACCAGCAGGACGCCCGCGGACACGAGCAGCGGCAGCCGCATGTTAGGGGCGCTAGGTACGGCACCCAGGTGGGCAGAGGGCGGAACGAGAGAGAGAAAGAGAGAAAGCAAGAGTTGATCAGAGTTGCGCTCAACTGAGAGGTGCACTCGGGGGATGGGGGGCTTCCTACAGGACGACACCCACAGACCTGGCTCGGGGGCTCGGGCGGGCGCTGTCCGCGGTGCTGAAGCGCGCAAACTCGGACTTCCAGAGTTGGAGGCAGGCCGAGACGGGGAGCAGGAAAAGGGACGCCTGCGGGGCTCGGCGCCAAAGCTCAGCCCCTCGTCAGGCCGGACTGACTCTTCTTACGAGACTCACGAAGGGACGGTCCCTGAGTGCCCTTTGTAACGGTCCCCCAAACCAATCCCCCGAGCTCTAGAGAAGACCTACAAATGTAAGATCTCACCTGTTCTACACATCTCCCCCCACCCCCACCCCCCCCCTTTCCGGATGTTTCAGCGTTTTCCTCCGAACTGAGAACTGCCGCCTCCTCCTCGTCGTTTTCCATCCCTGCCCTTGCACCCTTCTCTCGGCGGCTGGGATGGATGGGGGGCTCATTTACGCAGCCAGCGAGGGATAACTCCCAGTTCGGGTAACGATGAGCAGCCGTCTAAGTTCGCTTTAGCCACATCCCAGCTACTATCGGAATCCTGAGGCACAGTCGGTAAACACACACACGCGCGCACACACACACACACACAAGCACGCCTAGGGACAGCTGGCTGCGCGGCGCACACCGTGGCAGCTCAGGCAGTGCAAAGTTGGAGGCGCGTTTCCGTCTAGGCGCTCCCTACCTTCTGAGGCGCTTCTGCAGGTGAGCGGAGCGCTGCGCCGCTCTGCAGAGGAACGGCTCCGGGGCTTTCTCAGGGGTTTTCTTCCCTTCTCCTTTCTTTCCCCACTCTCTTCTTCTTTCCCTCTTCTCTTTCTCTTCAGTCTCTCAACGGACTTGGGCTCCGAGTTTCTCCACACCAGAGCCCGGAGTGGGATTTTATAGCGTCGACCCTCTTCAGAAACCACGCAGCATTTGCCTAATAAGCTGACGCTCTCTTGACAGCTCGATTGCGTGCTGCCTCTGCTCCTGCATAAATCACAGGGCCCTGCCGGGGAACGAGGGGCAGAATTTTTGCTCTCTCAACACTGAATCTCACATCCAATTATATCAACAGATATTTATCGCCTCCTTGGTGACGTCAATGAGCCCTAAAATGGAAGGGCTTCTTATGACTTGTCCATTGACAAAAATTCTTGAATGAGATTTCCCAAGTGTGAAAACATACTGACCTCTTACTAGGAAAGGCCAAACTGAAGGTCAGGAAAGAGACAGTGACTGAGAGGGGAGAGGAAGGGAAAGAGTGAAGGAAGGGAGGTCTATCAACACACGGTCTTGCGGGAAAAGCAGTAACCAGTTATGGGGGGGCTCTGGATCCTCCCCTCCCCTCTCCCACCTAACTTCTCTGACCAGCTGTGTCAGGCAACACCTCAGTATTGGAAAATATCCCTTTGCTAAAGTGTCCCATTACCTTTCTGCCCGGATAAGAATGAAGAACAAGGAGATGGGAGTGCAGAGACGTCCAGCTTTTAAGCCTCTAACTGCTTTTTCCTCCCAAGAACCGATGAAGGAATTACGAGTCTGCAGAGGCAAGACCAATAAGTCTCTTGAAACACTGCCCAAGTTTTTAAAATGATGCAAGAGCTACTCCCATGATGAAGAGGCACAAAACAGGTTCAGTCAGGAAAGATTTTAAGTTCTCCCAGAAACTCACTGTTCCTCCTTTGTCTCTTCTCTCAGAATCTGAAATTAACTTTGGACTTTTCTGTCTCCAAATTAGAGAAAGTACCAGTGAGAGGTGAGTGAGTTAAACGATCTTTATCTAGTTTACTCAAAGCAAGCCCAATGACAGAAGCATTCCTTCTAACTTCCTATTCTATAATGGGAAAGGCTTAAACTGCTTGATTACAGGGCTGAATTTGTCAGTTACATGTTTTCACTGATGAATATTGAGCCTGTAAAAGATAACCTAATTCATTTTAGTTCCAAATACTATTAATATCCATGATACTATCCACATCAGGAGCACCCAGGTTGTTGTTGTTTTAATTATTTCTTTTTCCAAATTCAAATGTGCTGCATGGGAGACCAGTAAATAAATAAATGCTCTCTGGCAGTACCACAGAATGGAATGCCTATAAAACCGCACTCAAATTTCAAAATAAATCGATACTATCATATAGGTGGGAGGCAGTTACCTCTAATTCAAAATTCAAAATTCAATTCCAAACTCTGGTGTCTATGATTCAATTCAGCTTCTATATAACCATCAGAGCTGTTTATCAGAAATTTCCTTTTCCTCATTCCGGGTTACCTCTGCTACTTCCTTTGTAGCTACTTCCTTTGTAGCTACTTCCTTTATAGCTACTTCCTTTGTAGCTAGCATGACAAAAGATGCAATGCTTATTTCAACTCCTATTTTTGGGTCTATAAAAATCCACAACTGCTCTTAGAAACAAAAGGAAGGTAGAAAGAGAAATTCTGGCAGTTTCCAGAGAAGTCAGCCCATAGTTGGATCATTGCACTATGGAATGTAGTTTTGACATAAGAGAACAGAGAAAGAAATGTGTCTTCTGGGGAAGATGTGAGTTGTTAATAGAAGATCATAATTATGAAATTGGTTGAGATTTTAACGGAAAACTGTGTTTTATGTCAGTAAGAAAAGAACCCTCTTCTGTCCCCATTGGCATATCTCAGCTTGGATACCAACCTGGAGGTGAAAGTAGATTTGAAAGGGGAAGTTGAGGTTAACGGATACAGAAGAACTAGGAAAGGGATAAGACCATGGGTTTTAGCTGGGGAGACGTGGGAGGTTCCTCCAGAGAAGATACAACTTATTCTGGGCTTTGACTAACCCCAAACCTTTTCAGATCTCTCTCCTCTTGGGCCATATGGAGGATGTTGTTTTAGTATGGCTCCCTCATCACTGCTGAATCCTTGCTGTGAGATTTTCCTAGAGTAGGCAGTTGGTTGGGCAAAGTGGCTCTGACTAGGGGTGAAGAACAAAAGGCCTAGATCTCAGCGGAGGAGGAACTGTGCAGAGTAGCCCCTACTCGCCACAATTTAGCCAAAAGTTAGATCTCATCAAATCACTTAGCATTCACATTAGAAATGACTGGAAGAGATCATTTAGTTTTAATGAGAACCAGAGAGGTTAAGTGACTTACCTGAAGTCTCTCAGCTAGTTAGTGATAAAAGTCAGAATTAGAATCCAGTTCTTTTGACTACCAGCTGTAGTATTTCCATACTATAACAATACCCTTTGAACCACCTTTTCCAGCAGAGACACAGAAACAAATTGAAGTGAGAAGATGAATTTAGGTAAAGCAACATGTTCACACACCCATCCTGAGTTACCTTTTCTCCGACTTTTGTATATTGATAAATCTCCTAAGGTATAAGATCACAGAGATTCCCTGTGCATGCTGATGCCCTAGCACCTGATCTCTGTGCACACACTGCAATTTACCTGTCAGCTGAATCTCGTCATTATAACATGAGATTTTTAAAGGCATTGCCAACTTAAGTTGCATTAATTTGATTTTCCACCTTAGTTTACTTTGGAAAAAAGAGATCTTTTGATAAAGTATATATGTGGTTCTCAAAATAATGATACAAATGTGTGATTGAAGAAATAACATATTGCAACAGGACTTATATGTACAGCAAACTAAATACCCAAGTCTGTAAAAATTACCACTGACAGGTTCAATCTTACATGTAGGAATAACTTCTTGAAAGGATTCACTGGAGAACCAATTTAAATGCTTTTAGAACCTAAAAACACAATCCAAGAAATACGGGCACAAAACAAGGATTACTTCATGCTTTCAACCGCATTTTTCAATAAGAACATAATACAGGGTATAGTTAAATTTAAAAAGATGGCACAGCAGTCCAATGAATAAAGAAATATTAGAAATAATAGGTACCTGCTGGGCATATTCCTGCCATCTGCATCTCCCTGACTTTTGAGGAGATCCCAGCATATGCTTCTACTAGCAAAGTTCATGGCAAATGAAGATGTAAGCCAGGTTTGCTAACTGAAACATTTGTTGAAATGAATCTACCATCTCCAATGACAGCCTTTAACAGTGCCGAGGGTGGATAGGTGGTTTGGCAATTGTTTTTAACTTCCATAGGTAGGGCTAGGGAGAGGACCTCAAACAGCACAAATATCTAACTGCTTCACTAGTAACAGTAACTTTTATTAATCTCTTCTGATTATCAAAGCCATTCATTCTCCTTACAGAAAACTTAGAAAAATTGGAAAAGTATAAAGAAGAATACAAAATTCCTCACATTCCAGAATATAATCTCCATTAATATTTTGTTGTTTCCCTTGAGAATTTTTCCTGAGCTCATGTATTTTATGTAATTGGGATCAGACTGTGTTCCTAATTGTGAATTTCTGCCTAACAACAACTCCTCTGCCTCCCCCTCCTCTTAACTTAAAAGTAATTGCTTGGAGGAATCTTTCCCAGATTCCTAGATTAGGTTTGGGACCTATGCTCTATGTTCTCCTAACATCATGAATGTCCTCCATCATAAAGCTCACATTTTTACATCCTTACTGGTACAATATGTATCTTCCTTGCTGGACTGTCAACTGTGTGGCAGAGACTTGATTTTCTTTATAAACTGCCATTTTTGTTACTCCAGCCCCTAGCACAGTGCTAAAACATGGTAGATACCCAATAAACCTTTTGAAAGGATGAACTGTAGACAATGAATGGAGTATTTTTAAAAATCTACAAACCTACCATATAGAAATTACTAGATAACATTTTATAACTAAAAATTTATAATCTACTTTTTTCCACTTAAAATAATATCTCAAACATTTTCCTATATCTAAATGACATCTGTTTTATTGACTGCATGGCATTCCGTCAAAATGTACCACTTTCTGTTCATTCTTCATTGTTGATCACTATCCTAATGATCTGCTTTTTAATTCTTCTTCTACATCTTACCCTTGCACCTTTAAGTAATACATTCAAAGAATCATTTCCTGATCCTTCCTATATAAACAATATCTCTTAACTCTCTGGATTGTAAAATGAGAATGTTAGTATCCTTTCAGCTTTTCACACACCCTCCTGCACCTTGATATCCCAGGATCTCTCAACTGTACTTTTAAATTGTCAGTGTTAATACTTACATAGCTATAGTTAAAGCACTCTGTGTGTTGACTATAGATTTATCTAAAAGTTAAAAATCAATATAGTTTGTAATTATTGACTATGTAAAAAGTGTTCACTGCAGAACAAAGTCATAGACTCTGATATATTTCCTTTCTTGTTTTTGTTTTTCTACAATTACCAATTACTTTTATATTCCCAGTTTGGTTTTTCCCAGAATTACTGTGTTACTTTTCTTCCCAATTTCTTTCAGATTTCAATTATGACAGCAATCTATCAAGCCCTTCCCCTGTTTTTTTTTTTGTGTGTGGTACACAGGCCTCTCTCACTGCTGTGGCCTCTCCCGTTGCAGAGCACAGGCTCCGGACACACAGGCTCAGTGGCCATGGCTCATGGGTCCAGCCACTCTGTGGCATGTGGGATCCTCTCGGACCGGGGCACGAACCCGTGTCCCCTGCATCGGCAGGCGGACTCTCAACCACTGTGCCACCAGGGAAGCCCCCCTTCCCCTATTTTTAAGACCCCTCTACTTGAGTACTCTAACCTGCTGCTTTCAGACTGGTCTGGTGCACAGCTCGCTTCCTGGGACTTCTCTTTTCTGTTTATTGATTGAATTCACTATCCAGAGTCATATGATTTATTCCTTCTTGATTTCTGCATTAATTTTGCTAGAGCACAACCACAGATAACTTTCTAAGAAAAGATGTATGGCAGGTAAATTTTCTGAGTTCTTGAATTGCTTTTTTTTTTTTTTTTTTTTGCACAAAAATGTTTATAGCTGCTTTATTCATCATGGCCTCGAATTGGAAACACTTCCAATTGGTGGTATCATACAATGGAATATTCCTCAGCAATAAAAAATAGTGCGAGTTCTTGAATTTCTGAAAAGGTTTTTATTTAACCAAGATAATTGAGTGACACTTCAGCAAGGTATATGCAATTCCAGGTTTAACATAATCTTCCTCCAGAACTTTGAAAGTATTGTTCCCTTGTGTTTTATCATTGAGGGTTGCTGATAAAAAAATTCAATATCATTCTGATTCTCATTTCTTTTCTTTCTTTAAAACAGGAACAGAATTTATTGGCTTATATAGCTGGGACGTTCCGGAATGTATCTAGCTACGGACATGGCTGGATCAAACTACTAATGTTATTTAGTTAGGATTGTCTTTTCCCATCTCTCCACTTCTCTCCTCATCCTTCTTTTATTATTATTACCATTATTATTATCATTATTATTGTTTCAGGTGTACAACATAACTCAATATCTATATACGTTATAAGTGACCACCCCCAAAAGTCTAGTTACCACCCCTCACCGTACAGTTGACTTCCTTTACTCCTTTTGCCCACCTGCAAGCCCCCTTCCACTCTGATAGCCACCAATCTGTTCTCTATATCTGTGAGTTCTGTTTTATTTTATTTGTTCATTTGTTTATTCACATTCCACATGAGTGAAAGTATATGGTATTTGTCTTTTTCCGTCTCGCTTATTTCACTTAGCATAATACCTTCAAAGACCATCCACATTGTCACAAATGGCAAGATTTCATTCTTCGTTATGGCTGAGTAGTATTTGGTGTGTGTGTGTGTGTGTATGTGTGTGTGTGTATACCACATCTTCTTTATCCATTTATCCATCAGTAGATACATAGTTTCCATATCTTGGCTATTGTAAACAATGCTACAATAAACATAGAAGTGCATATATCTTTTTTAAATTAGCGTTTTTGTTTTCTTTGTGTAAATACCTAGAAGTATAGTAGCTGAATCATATGGTAGTCCTATTCTTAATTTTTTGAGAAATCTCCATATTGCTTTCTATAGTGGCTGAACCAATTTACAATCTCATCAACCATGTATGAGGGTTCCCTTTTCTCCACATCCTTTCCACCACTTGTTATTTCTTGACTTTTTTTTTTTTTGACTTTTTCATAATAGCCATTTTAACACGTATGAGGTGATATCTCATTACGGTCTTAATTTGTATTTCTCTACTAATTAGTGACGTTGAGCATCTTTTCATGTACCTGTTGGCCATCTGTAATGGATTCTTTGGAAAAATGTCTATTCAGATTTTCTGCCCATTTTAAAATTGGGTTGTTATTTTGTTGTTGAGTTGTATGAGTTCTTTATATATTTTGGATATTAACCCATTATCAGATATATTACTTGCAAATATCTTCTCCCATTCAATAGATGGCCTCTTTGTTTGGATGATGGTTTACATTGCTGTACAGAAGCTTTTTAGTTTGATGTAGTCCCATTTGTTTATTTTTGCTCTTGGTTCCCTTGCCTTTGGAGTTAGATCCACAAAAACACTGCTAAGACCAGCATCTCAATAAGATTACTGTCTAAATTTTCTGCTAGGAATTCTATGGTTTCAGGTCTTACATTCAAGTCTTTAATCCATTCTGAGTTAATTTTTGTGTATGGTTTAAGACAGTGGTCTAGTTCCATTCCTTTGCTTGTGGCTGTCCAGTTTTCCCAACACCATTTATTGAAGAGATTCTCCTTTCTCCATTGTAAGTTTTTGGCACCTTTGTCATAAATTAATTGTCCATATATGTGTGGGTTTGTTTCTGGGCTCTCTATTATGTTCCATTGATGTATGAGTCTGTTTTTGTGCCAGTACCATACTGTTTGGATTACCGTAGCTTTGCAACTATAGTTTGAAATCAGGGAGAATGATACTTCAGCTTTGTTCTTCTCTCTCAAGATTGTTTCAGCTAGTCAGAATCTTCCATGATTCCATATAAATTTTAGAATCATTTGTAAAATATGTCATTGGAAATTTGAAAGGGGTTGTATTAAATATGTAGATTGCTTTGGGTACTATGGGCATTTTAATAATTCTTCCAATCCACAAGCACGGAATATCTTTCCATCTATTTGCGTCTTCCTCAATTTCTTTCATCAGTGTCTTATAGTTTTCAAGGTACAGGTATTTCACCTCCTTGCTTAAATGTATTCTAATATATTTTATTCTTTTTGATGGAATTGTCATGGGATTGTTTTCTTAATTTCTTTTTCTGATAGTGTGTTAGTAGTATATAGAGACACCACAGAATTCTACATATTGATTTTGAATCCTGCAACTTCATTTATTAGTTTTAACAGTTTTTTTGGGGGTGGGGTGGGGTCTTTAGAGTTTTCTATATATAGCTACATGTCATCTGCAAAAAGTGACAGTGTTACTTCTTCCTTTCCAGTTTGGATGCCTTTTATTTCTTTTTCTTGCCTAGTTGCTGTGGCTAGGACTTTCAATACTATGTTGAATAAATGTGGCAAGTGTGGGCATCCTTGTCTTTTTCCTGATCTTAGAGGAAAAGCTTTCAGCTTTCACTCTTGAGTGTAATGTTAGCTCTGGGTTTGTCATACACAGCCTTTATTGTGTTCAGGTACATTCCCTCTTTACCCACTTCGTTGAAAGTATTTATCATATATAAATTTTGAATTTTATCAATGGTTTTTCTGCATCTTTTGAGAGGATTATACGACTTTTATTTTCCAGTTCACTGATGTGCTGTATCACATTGATTGATTTGTGAATGTTCAAACATCCTTGCATCCCAGGAATAAATCCCACTTTATCCTGGTGTATGATCCTTTTAATGCATTGTTGAATTTGTTTTGCTAATATTTTGTTGAGGAAGTTTGTATCTATGCTCATCAGGGATACTGGCCTCTACTTTTCTTTTCTTTTTTTTAGTGTCCTTGTCTGGTTTTGGTATCAGGGTGATGCTGCCCTCATAAAATGAGTTTGGAATGCTGGTCTCATAAAATGTGTTTGGAAGAATTCCTTCCTCTTCAATTTTTTCAGAAGTTTGAGATGGAGAGGTATTTCATCTTCTTTGAATGTTTTGTAGAATTCACCAGTGAAGTGTCTGGTTCTGGACTTTTGCTTGTTAGGAGTTTTTTTGATTAATGATCTAGTCTTCTTACTAGTAATTGATCTATTCAGGTTTTCCATTTCTTCATGATTCAGTCTAGGTAGATTGTATGTTTTTAGGAATTTGTCCACTTCTTCTAGGTTGTCCAATTTGTTCATGTATAATTGTAGTATTCTCTTATGATCCTTTGTATTTCTGTGGTGTCAATCATAATTACTCCTCCTTCACTTATGATTTTATTTATTTGAGCCCTCTTTTTTTCTTGGTTAGTCTAGCTAAAGGATTATTGATTTTGTTTATCATCTCAAAGAACCAGCTCTTAGTTTCATTGATCTTTTCTGTTGTCTTTTTAGTCTCTATTTCATTTACTTCCACTCTGATCTTTATCATTTCCTTCTTTCCTTCTACTAACTTTAGGCTTTGTTGCTCTCCTTTTTCTAGCTCCTTTAGGTGTAAAGTTAGATTGCTTTTTCTTGTTTCTTGAGGTAGGCCTGTATTGCTATGAATTTCCCTTAGGACCACTTGTGTTGCATCCCATAGATTTGGTATGTCATATTTCTGTGGGATTTAAAAAAAAATTCTCCTTTGATTTCTTTGATGACCCATTGGTTATTCAGTAGTATGTTGTTTAATCTCCACTTTTTTGGGTGGCTTTTCCATTTCTCTTCTTGTGTTTTCTAGTTTCATACCATTGTGGTTAGAAAAGATGCTTGATATGATTTCAATCTTCTTGAATTTATTGAAACTTGTTTTGTGGCCTAACATGTGATCTATCCTGGAGAATATTCCATGTGCACTTGAAAAAAATGTGTATTCTGCTGCTTTTGGATTGAGTGTTCTGTATATATCTATTAAGTTCATCTGATCTAATGTGTCATTTAAGGCTGATGTTTATTTTCTGTCTGGATGATCTATCCATTGCCATAAGTGGGGTGTTAAAAGTCCCATACTATTATTGTATTTCTTTCAATTTTTTTCCTTTAGGTTTATTAATATTTGCTTTATATATTTTGATGTACCTATATTGGGTACATATATATTTATAAATGTTGTATCTTCTTCCTGGATTCACCACTTTATCACAATGTAGTACCCTTCTCTTTTATTTCAGTCTTCTTTTTTTAAAGTCTGTTTTGTCTGATATGGCTATAGCTACACAAGCTTTCTTTTCATTTCCAATTGCATGGAATATCTGTTTTCAATTCCTTCACGTTCAGTCTCTGTGTGTCCTTACTTCTGAAGTGAGCCTCTTGTAGGCAGCATATAGATGGGTTTTGTTTTCTTAATCCATTCAGTCACTCTGTGTATTTTGATTGGTGAATTTAGTGCATTTACATTTAAAATAATCATTTTAAAGTAAGTATGTACTTGCTGCCATTTTGTTGTTTTCTGGCTTTTTAAAAAAAAAAATTCCTCTCTGTTCCTTTCTTTTTCTCTTTCTTTCTGTCCTTGTGGTTTTCTGGATTTTTTTTAGTGTTATGTTTAGGCTCCTTTCTCATTTTCTTTTGTGTGTTTACTATAAGTTTCTTCTTTGTGGTTACTGTGAGGTTCACATACAACATCTTATGTATATAGTAGTCTCTTTTAACTTGATAGCAAACTAACTTTGAACACATTCCAAAGCTTTACATTTTTACACCCTCCCATGTTTTATATTTTTAATGACACATTTTACATCACTTTATTTTATGCTTCCCTTAACTAATTATTGTAATTTTAGTTAATTTGACTACTTTTGTCTTTTAACATTCACACTTGCTTTTTAAGCAATTGATTCACTACTTTTACTATTTATCTACCTTTTCCAGTGAAATTTTTACTTTCATATTTTTAAAATGATTAATTAGTGCCTTTTTTTTAGATTAGAGCAGTCCCTTTAACATTTCTTACAGAGCCAATTTAGTGGTAATGACATCCTTTTGCTTATCTGTAAAAATCTTAATCTCTCCTTCAATTCTGAATGAATTCTCTACCTTGCCGGGTAGAGAATTCTTGGTTGGAATTTTTTTCCTTTCAGCACTTTATATATGTCATGCCACTCCCTTCTGGCCTGTAAACTTTCTGCTGAAAAATCTGCTGATAGCCTTATGAGGTTTTGTAGGTAATGAGTTGTTTTTCTCTTGCTGCTTTTAAGATTCTCTCTTTATCTTTAACTTTTACCACCTTAATTATAATGTGTCTTGGTGTGGCCCTCATTGAGTTCATCTTATTTGGAATTCTCTGGGCTTTCTGGACCTGGATGTCTGATTCCTTCCCCAGATGAGGAAAGTTTTCAGCCATTATTTATTCAAATAACTTTTCTGGCCTTTTCTCTCTCTCTCTCTTCTCCTTCAGGGATCCCTATAATGCAACTGTTATTTCACTTGATGTTGTCCTAGAGGCCCTTAGGGTATATTCACTTAAAATTTTTTTTAAAAAATTTTGCTGCTCTGAGTGGTTTCCATTGCTTGGCCTTCCAGCTGGCTGCTTCATACTTCTACTTCATCCAGTCTTCTCTTGAACGCTCTCAAGTGTATTTTTCAGTTCACTTATAACTTCTGTTTCGTACTTTCTTATATTTTCTATCTCTTTATTGAAGTTCTCACTGTGTTCATCCATTCTTCTCCTGAGGTGAGCAGTTTTATGACCATGACTTTGAACTCTTTATGTGGTAGGTTGCTTATATCCACCTCATTAAAGTCATTTTCTAGGGATTTATCTTGTTGTTTGGCTTGGAATATATACCCCTGTCTCGTTTTGCCTCACTCTTTCTGTTTGTGTATATGTATTAGGTGAAATAGCTACCTACCCCAGCCTTGAAGGAGTGGTCTTGTCTAGGAGATGATCAGTGGGGCCCAGAATCACAAAATCTCCTGGAGCCAGGTGCTTCAGGGAGTGTCCCTTGTGTGGGCTGCACTTGCCCACCAGCTGTGGTGGGGCTGCAGCTGCTGTGCAGAGAAGGCAGGGCACAGTGTGCTCATCCAGCTTGGTTGTGGTACAGCTGCTGCCCTCACAATCCTGACTCTTACATCATCTCTATGATAATTTCCTACATTTTCTCTGTGTTTTTTCTTTCTGGGACTTCTATTATAAGATGTTCCTCCTCCATTGGCCTTCTGTGTTTATTATTTTCCTCTCCTTTTTAGGACAATTTGTTTTGTCTTCTATGTTCTGGAAGGGCTCTTAAATATCCTCTAGCTCTTCAATTAGTTTTATTTTATAACCATATATTCAACTTACAGGCTTTTAGTTTTTTTTTCCCCATCCTTTATTCATAGTTCCTATATTTGCTTTGTGGTGTAATATTTTCTTTAATTTCTTTAAGAATATTAACTATAGACAACTAACTGCTGAACAATCATTGACAGGAAGACACTGGAACTCACCAAAAAAGATACCCCACATCCAAAGACAAAGGAGAAGCCACAATGAGACACTAGGAGGGGCACAATCACAACAAAAGCAAATCCCATAACTGCTGGGTGGGTGACTCACAAACTGGAGAACACTTATACCACAGAAGTCCACCCACTAGAGTAAAGGTTCTAAGCCCCACGTCAGGCTTCCCAACCTGGGGGTCCCGTAACAGGAGGAGGAACTCCTAGAGAATCAGACTTTGAAGGCTGGCGGGATTTGACTGCAGGACTTCGACAGGACTGGGGGAAATGGAGACTCCACTCCTGGAGGGCACACAAAAAGCAGTGTGCGCACTGGACCCACGGGAAGGAGTGGTGACCTCATAGGAGACTGAACCAGACCTACCTGCTGGTGTTGGAGGGTCTCCTGCAGAGGCAGGGGGTGGCTGTGGCTCACCATGGGGACAAGGACACTGGCAGGAGAAGTTCTGGGAAGTACTCCTTGGCATGAGCCCTCCCAGAGTCCACCATTAGCCCCACCAAAGAGCCTAGGTAGGCTCCAGTGTTGGGTCGCCTCAGGCCAAACAACCAACAAGGAGGGAACTCAGCCCCACCCATCAGCAGATAAGTGGATTAAAGTTTTACTGAGCTTTCCCCACCACAGCAACACCCAGCTGGACCCACCACCAATCCCTTCCATCAGGAAACTTGCACAAGCCTCTTAGCCTCATCCACCAGAGGGCAGACAGCAGAAGCAAGAAGAACTACAATCCTGCAGCCTGTGGAACAAAAACCACATTCACAGAAAGACAGACAAGATGAAAAGGCAGAGGGATATATACCAGATGAAGGAACAAGATAAAACCCCAGAAAAAAAAACTCAATGAAGTGGAGATAGACAACCTTCCAGAAAAAGAATTCAGAATAATGATAGTGAAGATGATCCAGGACCTCAGAAAAAGAATGGAGGCAAAGATCGAGAAGATGTAAGAAATGTTTAACATAGACCTAGAAGAATTAAAGAACAAACACCTAGAAGAATTAAAGAACAAGCAAACAGAGATGAACAATACAATAACTGAAATGAAAACTACACTAGAAGGAATCAATAGCAGAATAACTGAGGCAGAAGAACGGATAAGTGACCTGGAAGACACAATGGTGGAATTCACTACTGCAGAACAGAATAAAGAAAAAAGAATGAAAAGAAATGAAGACAGCCTAAGGGACCTCTGGGACAATATTAAACACAACAACATTAGCATTATAGGGGTCCCGGAAGGAGAAGAGAGAGAGAGAGGGCCCGAGAAAATATTTGAAGAGATTACAGTTGAAAACTTCCCTAACACGGGAAAGGAAATAGCCACCCAAGTCCAGGAAGCACAGAGAATCCCAGGCAGGATAAACCCAAGGAGAAACACGCTGAGACACATAGAAATCAAACTGACAAAAATTAAAGACAAAGAAAAATTATTGAAAGCAACAAGGGAAAAACAACAAATAACATATAAGGGAACTCGCATAAGGTTAACAGCTGATTTCTCAGCAAAAATTCTACAAGCCAGAAGGCAGTGGCATGACATATTTAAAGTGATGAAAGGGAAGACCTTACAACCAAGATTACTCTACCTGGCAAGGGTCTCATTCAGATTTGATGGAGAAATCAAAAGCTTTACAAACAAACAAAAGCTAAGAGAATTCAGCACCACCAAACCAGCTCTACAACAAATGCTAAAGGAACTTCTCTAAGTGGGAAACACAAGAGAAAAAAAGGACCTACAAAAACAAACCCAAAACAATTAAGAAAATGGTAATAGGAACAGACATATCTATAATTACCTTAAACGTGAATGGATTAAATGCTACAACCAAAAGACACAGGCTCGCTGAATGGATACAAAAACAAGACCCATATATATGCTGTCTACAAGAGACCCACTTCAGACCTAGGGACACATACAGACAGAAAGTGAGGGGATGGAAAAAGATATTCCATGCAAATAGAAATCAAAAGAAAGCTGGAGTAGCAAAACTCATATCAGATAAAATAGACTTAAAAATAAAGAATGTTACAAGAGACAAGGAAGGACACTACATAATGATCAAGGGATCAATCCAAGAAGAAGATATAACAATTATAAATATATATGCACCCGATATAGGAGCACCTCAATACATAAGGCAACTGCTAACAGCTATAAAAGAGGAAATCGACAGTAACACAGTAATAGTGGGGGACTTTAACGACTCACACCAATGGACAGATCATCCAAACAGAAAATTAATAAGGAAGTACAAGCTTTAAATGACACAGTAGACCAGATAGATTTAATTGATATTTATAGGACATCCAAAAAACAGCATATTACACTTTCTTCTCTAGTGTGCATGGAACATTCTCCAGGATAGATCACATCTTGGGTCACAAATCAAGCCTTGGTAAATTTAAGAAAATTGAAATCATATCAAGCATCTTTTCTGACCACTATGCTATGAGATTAGAAATCAATTACAGGGGAAAAAAATGTAAAAAACACAAACACATGGAGGCGAAACAATACGTTACTAAATAACGAAGAGATCACTGCAGAAATCAAAGAGGAAATCAAAAAATACCTAGAGACAAATGATAACGAAAACACAATAATCCAAAACCTATGGGATGCAGCAAAAACAGTTCTAAGAGGGAAGTTTATAGCTATACAAGCCTACCTCAAGAAACAAGAAAAATCTCAAATAAATAATCTAACATTACACCAAAAGGAACTAGAGAAAGAAGAACAAACAAAACCCAAAGTTAGCAGAAGGAAAGAAATCATAAAGATCAGAGCAGAAATAAATGAAATAGAAACAAAGAAAACAATAGCAAAGATCAATAAAACTAAAAGCTGGTTCTTTGAGAAGATAAACAAAATTGATAAACCATTAGCCAGACACATCAAGAAAAAGAGGGAGAGGACGCAAATCAATAAAATTAGAAATGAAAAAGGAGAAGTTACAACAGACACTGCAGAAATACAAAGCATCCTAAGAGACTACTACAAGCAACTCTATGCCAATAAAATGGACAACCTGGAAGAAACGGACCAATTCTTAGAAAGGCATAACCTTCCAAGACTGAACCAGGAAGAAATAGAAAATATGAACAGACCAATCACAAGTAATGAAATTGAAACTGTGATTAAAAATCTTCCAACGAACAGGGCTTCCCTGATGGCACAGTGGTTGAGAGTCCGCCTGCCGATGCAGGGGACACGGGTTTGTGCCCTGGTCGGGGAAGGTCCCACGTGCCGCAGAGCAGCTGGGCCCGTGAGCCATGACCACTGAGCCTGCGTGTCCGGAGCCTGTGCTCCGCAACGGGAGAGGCCACAACAGTGAGAGGCCCGCGTACCTCAAAAAAAAAAAAAATCTTCCAACAAACAAAAGTCCAGGACCAGATGGCTTCACAGGTGAATTCTATCAAACATTTAGAGAAGAGCTAACACCCATCCTTTTCAAACTCTTCCAAAAAATTGCAGAGGAAGGAACACTCCCAAACTCATTCTATGATGGCCACCATCACCCTGATACCAAAACCAGACAAAGATACTAAAAAAGAAAGTTACAGACCAATATCACTGATGAATATAGATGCAGAAATCCTCAACAAAATACTAGCAAACAGAATCCAGTGATACATTAAAAGGATCATACACCATGATCAACTGCAATTTATCCCAGGGATGCAAGGATTCTTCAATATACGAAAATCAATGTGATACAACATATCAATAAATTGAAGAATAAAAGCCATATGATCATCTCAATAGATGCAGAAAAAGCTTTTGACAAAATTCAACACCCATTTATGATAAAAACTCTCCAGAAAGTGGGCATAGAGGGAACCTACCTCAACGTAATGAAGGCCATATAGGACAAACCCACAGCAAACATCATTCTCAATGGTGAAAAACTGAAAGCATTTCCTCTAAGATCAGGAACGAGACAAGGATGTCCACTCTCACACTATTATTCAACATAGTTTTGGAAGTCTTAGCCATGGCAATCAGAGAAGAAAAAGAAATAAAAGGAATACAAATTGGAAAAGAAGTAAAACTGTCACTGTTTGCAGATGACATGATACTATACATAGAGCCTCCTAAAGATACCACCAGAAAACTACTAGAGCTAATCAATGAATTTGGTAAAGTAGCAGGATACAAAATTAATGCACAGAAATCTCTTGCATTCCTATACACTAATGATGAAAAATCTGAAAGAGAATTGAAGGAAACACTCCCATTTATCATTGCAACAAAAAGAATAAAATAGTGAGGAATAAACGTACCTAGGGAGACAAAAGACCAGTATGCAGAAAACTGTAAGACACTGATGAAAGAAATTAAAGATGATACCAACAGCTGGAGAGATATACCATGTTCTTGGATAGGAAGAATGAATACTGTAAAAATGACTATACTACCCAAAGCTTCTACAGATTCAACACAATCCCTATCAAATTACCAATGGCATTTTTTACAGAACTAGAAGAAAAAATCTTAAAATTTGTATGGAGACACCAAAGACCCCGAATAGCCAAAGCAGTCTTGAGGGAAAAAAACGGAGCTGGAGGAATCAGACTCCCTGACTTCAGACTATACTACAAAGCTACAGTAATCAAGACAATATGGTACTGGCACAAAAACAGAAACATAGGTCAACGGAACAAGATAGAAAGCCCAGAGATAAACCCACACACCTATGGTCAACTAATCTATGACAAAAGAGGCAAAGATATACAATGGAGAAAAGACAGTCTCTTTAATAAGTGGTGCTGGGAAAACTGGACAGCTACATGTAAAAGAATGAAATTAGAACACTCCCTAACACCATACACAAAAATAAACTCAAAATGGATTAGAGACCTAAATGTAAGACCACACTCTATAAAACTCTTAGAGGAAAACATGGGAAGAACACTCTTTGACATAAATCACAGCAAGATATTTTTTGATCCACCTCCTAGAGTAATGGAAATAAAAACAAAAATAAACAAATGGGACCTAATGAAACTTAAAAGCTTTTGCACAGCAAACGAAACCATAAACAAGACGAAAAGACAACACTCAAAATGGGAGAAAATATTTGCAAACGAATCAATGCACAAAGGATTAATCTCCAAAATATATAAACAGCTCACGCAGCTCAATATTAAAAAAAACAAACAACCCAATTCAAAAATGGGCAGAAGAACTAAATAGACATTTCTCCAAAGAAGACATACAGATGGCCAAGAAGCACATGAAAAGCTGCTCAAAATCACTATTAGAGAAATGCAAATCAAAACTACAATGAGGTATCATCTCACACCAGTTAGAATGGGCATCATCAGAAAATCTACAAACTGCAAATGCTGGAGAGGATGTGGAGAAAAGGGAACCCTCTTGCACTGTTGGTGGGAATGTAAATTGATGCAGCCACTATGGAGAACAGTAAGGAGGTTCCTTAAAAAACTCAAAATAGAACTACCATATGACCCAGCAATCCCACTACTGGGCATATACCCTGAGAAAACCATAATTCAAAAAGAGACATGCACCCCAATGTTCACTGCGGCTCTATTTACAATAGCCAGTTCATGGAAGCAACCTCAATGCCCATCGACAGACAAATAGTTAAAGAAGATGTGGTACATATATACAATGGAATATTACTCAGCCATAAGGAGGAACGAAACTGGGTCATTTGTAGAGACGTGGATGGATCTAGAGACTGTCATACAGAGTGAAGTAAGTCAGGAAGAGAAAAACAAATATCTTATATTAACCCATATATGTGTTACCTAGAGAAATGGTACAGATGAACCAGTTTGCAGGGCAGAAATAGAGACACAGATGTAGATAACAAACGTATGGACCCAAGAGGGGAAAGCGGCAGGGGGGTTGGGGGGTGGGGGGGTGGGGGGGTGGGGGTGGGATGAACTGGGACATTGGGATTGACATGTATACACTAATATGTATTAAATGGATAACTAATAAGAACATGCTGTACAAAAATTTTAATTAAATAAAATTCAAAAATAAACAGAGGATCATTTTCCTCTAAAAAAGAAAATATATATATATATATTAACTAGAAATTTTCTAAGCTTTCTTTCCCCAAATTATCTATTACATCCATGGTCATTTAAAAACATTTATCTTGGTTTCTCTAGTTTATGTTGGAGACTCTCCTTAAATCTCTTAAGGTAACCCTATGTAGAAAGAGCTGCACTTTCATATTGAAGAATTAGGCAATACAAAGCTGATTGGGAACTCTTTGTAAAGGACAAGGACCTTGTCACCAAACAGCCTTCCTTTTAGGGTGATCCGATAGTGAAACAGTCATTACTTTGGAGATACCCATAACATGTCACATTACAGAGAACTCTTCTCTGGTGCTGTTCAGTTTCAGATAAGGAAAATATATGTATTAGCGTGTTAGAGCTACCATACAGAAATGTCACAGACTGGGTGGTTTAAACAATAAAAATTTATACTGTCACACCACTGGAGGCTAGAAGTCCAAGATTAAGGTTGATTTCTTCTGAGGCCTTTCTCCTTGGTTTTCAAAGGACTGTCTTCTCACTGTGCCTTCACATGGTCTTTCCTCTGTGCGTGTGTGTGTCCTCTTCTTTCTAAAGACACCGGTCATATTAGATTAGGGCCACCCATTTGACTTCATTTTACCTTAATTACCTCCTTAAGGGCCCTGTCTCTAAATACAATCACATTCTGAGGTAGTGGAGGTTAAAGCTCTAACATATGAATGTTGGGGTGACACAATTCAGCCAATAACAATATATTTTGCAAATGTTTGTTTTTTATTTGCTTTTTGCCTACCAGGTAGACATGTGAATGTTCAACATTCTCCCATGGGATGAGAAAGGCTGGTAGAGGGGTTGACTCTTCCATATGCCAACTTTCAAGCATCCTCCCAGTTTCTGACCCCTTTTTTTCATTCCTGCCTTTGGTGATACTTGGAGTTTCCAGCCTCTGAGCCTCTCCTGGGCTCTGCAGGTGGCTCTTTCCTCAGCTGCCTGCCTCTTTGTGTGTCTTTTGCAACGGCCTCCGTCCCTTTCTCCTCAGTAACCACTGCATGTCGTCTGCTCTCCCTTTTCAGCTGACCCTTTACAGCTGCTTCCTCTGCCTTCCTTCCTCAGACACCACTTCATCTTTTCTGCTCTCCTTATTTCAGGAGTTTATTAATCCCTTTCACCTGCTTAAAGTCCTTACCCTGTTCTCTTCATCATTTGGGGTTTATGCTACCATTTAAATGGGGTCTCAGAGGGAGGAGAGGTAAACATAAATGCCTTTTGGAAAGACCTCTCTGAATGCAGTGGGGAGAGTAAACTGGAAGGATGAGACGGTGGACAAGTAAGTTATGGTCTTTGGGTCATTACCACTGGTCCTCTATAGAATGAGCCTCACATGCCAGTGATGGCGGGATCTGTACAGGCAATGGCAGGGTCTCCTGTGGATTGCTCCAGGAGCCCAGGGCACTAACTGTGGGCAGCCACATTCCTGTTCAGGGACTGGTGATGTCAAGGCTTCCTTTCAGTTCCCCATCAGTCAATACTTCGTTCAGCAGCCAGAAACCATCATTGGGTGCCCTACCTCCTTTCCTCAGAAAATGGCAAGGACTTTGTTACCTGTCCCTTTATTTTTCCAGAAGTTAGGCAGTAACTGACCCTGGGGAGATGACTCAGAGCATTGGAAAGGGGTCAGGTTTCTGCTTCTCTAACAAGCTCTTGTCTTGATAGACATGACTGACCTTTCTATTTACATCATAATACATCAAATTTTCTGTTTTAGGCTCCAGATAATGGATGGAGGGCAGTGAGAGGATGTGTGTCAACTTTCTGTCATGAAGGGCAATTTGCAGGAACTAATCATCTTACAATAGTTTGTCATAAGGAAGAAACCCATCGACCAAGCATCCTAATTAGGTATTTATATTCATGAACATTTCTTGACTCTAAGGAAAGTTTTCCCAAAGAGCCCTCCTAGGAATGTTATCAGTGTTACAAAGGGAGAAAAATGAGGGGATGTTTAAAGAAAAGTTAAACACATTATTTTACTGCAGAATTTTCTAGTGTTTTAAGAATTTTATTCTGCAGTGTAGATCCCCAAGATTTTAGCATCTCCCAGACTTATTTGACCATAGAGCATGTTTGTTGTGGGACAAGTTGGGAGATGCAATAAGCCAAGGCATTTTATGAGGAGTTCAGCTACACTTTCTTTGCCATCCATATTTAGGTCCATGATTAAAGCTAGAGTAATTTTTTACTACTTGTGGGAGAAAAATTTCGACGGACACGTTTCACCCTTGAAGAGGGGGTTTCTGGGTATGGATATATGTCTATTTCCAGTGTTTCTGAGGATCACCTGCCTGGAGAAGGGTCACCTTACAGCAAGGAGCTGCTGAGCCCTCCCTTGCTACTCATGAAACTGTTTGCACACTTCCTGGGGAAGGAGTTGGTCTCTACAGTAATTTAGCCCAGGGAAATCTGTGGGCCTGCCTTGGAAAGGAGGACCTTCTTTGGGTGTGAAAAGGCAGAAGTTTCCTAGACAAAGCTGATTGCAGTTGGTGACGTCGAGTTTTTCAGAAAGAAAATTTGATTACTCAAGAGGCCGTAGGTAATGAGAGCTGCAGGGGTGGACAGAGACAGATAGCCAATATTCAGGAGCCGTGGATTTCAAAGATGTTGTTTCTGGCTGTGGTTTCAGACCTTTTGTGAACCTTGCTGCGGGCTCTTTTCATCTCCCGAGGCTTCTGTCATCCATCTGTGGAAAATGTGATGTTAGCTTCCATTATGAGATCCTCAGTTAATTTTTCATGTGTGTGTGTGCTTATTTATCTGTCTCCCAGCTTGCTGTGAGCTTATTTCCCACTTCTTTGTAGTTTGTAACTCCTAATACACTGCTTACACATGGCGTTTGCTGTTTGCTGGAGATTGGCTATGTATGTCCTACTTAAGAGAGAGGCTACATCAGTTCAAGGCGGTCTCAGAACTCTAAGGCAATGAACCCTTGAAAGGATGGTTATATGAAACCTATGTGCGGGACAGAAAGGATCTGATTTGCCACATTCACTGCTCTCTTTTGCATAAAATTTGGCAGTGATCTGAACAACAGTGTTCTCAGGATAATGGAAAAGATTTAACAGCCTCAAGCTGCAGTGAAGTTTAATGTTCCTATTCATATAAAGTTAAATATAGATACATATTTGAGCTTCACTTCATTTTCCAGCTTATTTTCTTTGTACTTAATTCTTAATAGCTGTAAAGTTCTGCATTGTGCTTATGTACCTTTATCTTCCCAGCAGCAACAATAATTGCAATGAAGGAGCTTTTTTTAATTTTCAAAGAGAAATAAAATTATATAATCTGATAGATTTTTCTTTTTTTAAAAGACATTTATTTTTTAAATTTATTTTTGGCTGCATTGGCTCTTCGTTGCTGTGCGCGGGCCTTTTCTAGTTGCAGCGAGCGGGGGCTACTCTTCGTTGCGGTGCGCGGGCTTCTCATTGCGGTGGCTGCTCTTGTTGCGGAGCATGGGCTCCAGTCGCGTGGGCTTCAGTAGTTGTGGCACGTGGGCTCAGTAGTTGTGGCTCGCGGGCTCTAGAGTTCAGGCTCAGTAGTTGTGGTGCACGGGCTTAGTTGCTCCATGGCATGTGGGATCTTCCCGGACCAGGGCTTGAACCTGTGTCCCCTGCACTGGCAGGTGGATTCATAACCACTGCACCATCAGGGAAGCCCCTAGATTTCTTATATAAAAAGTTATGCAGATTTTTAAGGCAGAATACCATATCTGATTCCTTTTTATAATAGAATTTGTTCTAATATCTTTACATGAAGAGTTCACTAAGAAAGCAGCACTGCAAACAGAATAAAGAATGTTACCTGGCTCTCCCTTCCTGAGGGGATACACCAGATTTCTGAGTATGGCAGCTGTCAAATTACCTCAATACAGTTTTTACTCTATTACTTCCTAGCTGGGTGACCTTGGACCTTTATTTAAATTTCCTAAACTTATTGCCTTATTTGTCAGCTCATTCTAAAATGCCAGTTTCTCTATTTGGTCCTTTTAGGGTTGTGGGATGAAATGAGACAGAATATAAAAAGCATTCAAAAAACATTGGTCATTGTTGTTGCTGGGCTAATGATCGGCTGCTGTTTCAGCTGAAGACAGTATTTCCATCCAATCTCAGCTCCTCAGAGCCTAGGATTGTGTCCAGTACTTATTAGGCTTGATACACGTTTATTACTGACATAAAATAAGTATAACCACTAAGTTTTTCTTCTTCTAATACCAGAGGCTTTTCACCATCCGGCTGATCCAAAGAAAAATTTTTTTAATCATTAGGCTTCATCCCCTAAGAGCAGCTTTAGGTTTATAGCAAAATTGAGCAGAAAGTACAAGGAATTCTCTTACACCCTTTCTCCCTCAACCCTCCTCGCCTTAGATTTCCTCTGTTATTATTTTTACTATTAACATCTTGTACTGGTGTGGTACATTTGTTAACAACTGATGAACCAATATTGATATACTGTTATTAACTAAAGTCCATAGTTTACATTAGGGTCCACTCTGTGGTGTACATTCCGTGAGTTTTGACAAGTGCACAATGTCATGTATCCACTGTGACTGTATCACAAAGAATCGTTTCACTGTCCTAAAAATCCCCTGTGCTCCAGCTATTCATCTTTTCTTCCCTCCTTCCTCCCAACCCCTGGCAACCACTGATCTTTTTACTGTTCCTATAGTTTTGCCTTTTCCGGAATGACATAAGGCTGGAATTATACAATTTGTAGCCTTTTCAGACAGGCTTCTTTCACTTAGTAACATGCATTTCAGGTTCCTCCTTGCCTTTTCAAACAAAGATACATTTTTACTTAGGAATAGCACCATTTGACTTGAGAAATATCTGTTACTACTATTTACTACTTAATAAATGTCTGTTCACTTAAGGATTATTTCTGTGTTGAAACTACTAATTTCAACCTAATCATTTATTGATTTAACTGAAAATAGGTGCACTCAAAGGGGAATTTTGCATCTAGAGGGGTTAAAAACAACAATTAACATTGATGATTAAGATAAAAACACAAGAATATATACTTCTCTTTTCCATTCCGAGATCACTAAGTCCCTCACTTCCCGGTAGGAGCCTCCATCGCCCCAGGTTACTATGGACCTGTCAGAGTCTCCAAAGGAGACCTGGATAACAACTCACATCAAGCTGACTGAGAATTCATTTTTGTCTCCACACCCTAATTGCTCCTGGGGAGCCTTACTATTGTTCCATTCCTAGTCTCTGCTATAAGATCAGGCAATAGAAAATAATCATACATAATACCTTTTAAAATCCCTTTTATTCATCTTATCTTTCTCCCTGACCGATCCCTGGAGGATTGCCCCCTTTTCCCACCCAGAGGGAGGAGATGGGATCAGCACAGGTACAGCTGCCTCCACGCCTTCCCAGAGGCCAGCCATGGACTAGCCTCTTCCAGACTTCATCTTGATAATTCCATCCTGTTCTACCAGATACTATAAGATATAGTTTCTTTTGAAGCCCTTCAGCTTCCTTTTACCTTTCCTTAATGTTTACACCTTTCAAGCACAAATGGTATGTCTCTCCACTGGTCTAAATTTAGAAAATGCATAAATATATTTATTTGGATCCTTCAGTGCTTTCTGAAAAGCCATCTCCCTGTGCACTTGAACTTTTCATAGGGCTTTTTTTTTGTGGAGGAGATGCGGAAAGAGTAGGCTCTTCACCAAACCCCCTGAAGCTGAGTCATCTGGATTTCTCCCAAAGAGTTTCCCTCCTGTCCCACTTCTGCATCTAATCATGGGGGTGGATCCTGATCCTATAACATGGTGTCACAGGGACCTCCATCCCTAATAACGGTCTCCCTTGTTTACACTTCTTCTAGAAGCATTACCTTCCTTATCTCTAATCCTCACTGGAACCCTAAGAGGAAGTAGATATTATTATCCACATTCTATAGATGAAGAAGCAGAGGCTCAGAATGGGCAGGAAACTTGGCTGAGGTCTTCCAGCTGATATGTGGAGGGGCCCTGGGATCCCCAAAGAGCTCCCCCTCTCTCTCCCATTCCTCTGTCTCCCTCAGGCCTCCCAGGAGCTCTGGGGAGGGGTGAGACGTTGACAAGCGGTTTTGAAGGAATAGGCACCCTATTTATGCCATGTCCCGCGACGTCTCCTTCCTCAGCACTAAGCAACAGGTGTGACTGTGAGGAATACCACGCTGTTAAGGCACGTGTCACCCACGAGAACACTAACTAAGATGCCTGGGTTCGGTGGGAACAGCCCTGGAAACTTAGCCGGGCTTTATCCACAGTCATTCTGCTGTTTGCTCTCGGTTTTTCCTCCTTAATTTTAATTCTCACACCTCTTCTGTATAAACCATGCTGAACATCCCATTCCGTCCATCCTTGGCTGCCATTCCCAGAGCAATTTAGACAATCTACGAACGAGCGCGCTTACCCAGGTCCTCAAAATAGTTTCCAACCTCCCCGTATCTCTGGTCCTTGAAAACATTTGTGTGGTTTCTCATTCTATAATGGATGTTATAAGTTGATGTTTATGCTTCACACCAATTTCTAAATTAATATTTGCTATATGGAGTCCCGCTAATATGTACCTTTCCTGAAATTTCCAATCAGCTTTTTGAAATGGGAGAAAGGCAGAAAGCAACTTGCAAATTCTATGCATAATGAAGTGAGGAACAAGCTCACATAATGAAGACAAACAATTATACAACATTTGCATGATTCTTTCTTCCTACACCATGAGACAAGACACAGGGAGCTGATTAGACGCTGCCTTTGCTGTGAGTCTTGCTTCTTACTTCCCCACCATTTGGTAGAATTCTCAGAGCCAAGAGCAGGTCACAGCGTTTTGTCAAAGTTTTCTTATATTATCCTAGGGACCGTCAGGCAGTTAAGACCACCCTGCCAACTTCAGCCTGACACAGGTGACTTCTGTTTCTGTGACTACCCTGGGGTTGCGTCCCTCAGCTGATACACTTGTGTCCCAAGTGGGGCCCCCATTCAGGTTCTAACCACTGAACTCAACTGGCCAGAGACTACTGAAAACATTTCTTTACTAGTCCCCAAAGTATTTCCTAAGCATCTACTATGTCCCACCCCCGGGGCTGGTGCTGGAGATAAAAATGAACAACTAAAACCCCTGCTGCCCTTGCAGTATCCACTGCCAGCCGAGGAGGACATGTTAGCAACAACGACATGTTTGGTGAATGCTCTGTGCATACAGAGAAGGGAGTCCACTCTGATGGGCGGGGGGGGGGGGGCGAGAGGGTTTGTGAAGAGCTCCCCAGAGGGGGCAATACCTGAGATGAGACTGGAAGGGAGAACAGGAATGGTCAACAAGCAGAGGAAGGGTGGTCATTCCAGACAGGGTGGCCTCGGATGGAAAGAAGCAAAGCTGGAAGGATGCTTCTGGTATTCCAGGAACGACAGGTGGTAGGTGGTTTCCTGTACTGAGTGAAGATGTGCAGAGAGGAAAGTGCTCGAGGGTAAAGCTAGGGAGGTGGATAAGGGCCAGCTCCTGAAGTACTCTGAACATGAAATGTGGTCCTGGGCTGATGGAGAGTCAGTGAGGCTTTAACAGGGAGATGACAAGGGAAGATTTGTATAGAAAAAACACTCAGGCTAGTTGGACTTGATGGATAGCATGTAAAATGGTGATGATAATAAACACTTTGGGTGCCTGCCGTGGGCAAGGCCCAACGCTGGAGAGAAGACACCAGTGAGAGACCTTTAAACCAATTCAGGCAAGCTGGGACCAGTCCAAGGTGCTTGAGAGGCTGTCAAACAGCATGGTTAAGAGTCTGCCTTCTCGAATTCAAATCCCAGCTCTGTGACTTACTAGTTGTGTCACTGGGTAGGTCATATAACCTTTTGTGCCTCAGTTTCTTCATTTGTGAAATGAGGCTACTAATAGGACTCGCCTCATGGAGTTATTGTTGTGAGGATTAAATAAGCTGTATGCAAAGTCCTCAGTATGGCTCTGGAACAGTAAGTGCTAAGGGTTCGCTCTCATTGTCTGAACCATGGCAGGGGCTGGAGATGGAAGCCATGGCCTCAAGAAATGTTAAATGTGAGAAAAGGCAGGATGAGGGGCAGAGGGGGAAGTCCAAACCAATCTCATCATTTTGTCTTGGGCGATGGGGCAGATGGTGAACATAGCAGGAGAGTCTGGGATGAGAAGATGACAAGGTTGATTTGGGAAATACTGAGATTGAAGAGCCAGGGAATATTCAGGTAGGAATACGCACGTGGGGGTATGAGCTTGCAGGGAAGGCTGGGCAGAGCTGGAAAACTGGAATCTTCAGCGAGAGGTAGAAGCCATGGCTCGGAATGGCCCAGGCGGGGCAGGAGGAGACAAGCAGAGGGAGCTGAGGAAGGCCAGGATAAGGGGTGGCTGGAGATCTCGGGGGAGACTGAGAAGGGCCAGTTCAGAGCAAGAAGAGAATCAAGAAAAAATGGTATCGTGAGGCCAGAGGCTGGGAGTGGGGAAGGAGCGCTCTTGAAGGAGAGGTAGTCAGAAAAGCAGAATGCTACACAAAAGTGCCACGATATAAAGGTTGAGAGCAAACCATTGGATTTGACAACCTGGAAGCTTTTGGTGACTGTATCCATCAGGGTCTAGTTAGCAGAAGAGAAACCACACTAGTTATTTCAACAGAGAAAATTTAATATAAAGAACTGGGTAAACAGGGGTTAGAGAGCTGAAAAAGCAAACGGGAACACTGAGAAAGCATAGACTTTAACTACGGACGCAATGGCCTCCCCTAGAGCCAGGGAACCAAGGGCAGAGGTGGGAGTCACAGGGATCCAACCCCTGGGAGGAGAGACCCCGCCCCTGGAGCTGGGTGCTGCCACCTCTGCAGCTCCGAGAGGGGCCTCAGGGGGCTGGGACTCAGGGGAGGGGGTCCCACTCAGCTGGAGCTGATGCCTTAGAAGCCTGGAGGATAGACCCAGCAGAGCAGGAGCTGGGACCTCTGAGGAGGGGGTCGCAAGGTGGCACTGGGGGTACTGGTAGAAGCAGGAAACTGGAACCAACGACCGCATCTAGCATGCGGGGCTGTTGCTGGGGAGATGCTGGCAAACAACAAGCAAACGGGAAGGAGCAAGCCCTTCTGGTCCCCCCCCTGCCACGTGCCAGTCTCACTCTAGTGTCCCCTCTCAGCAAGACCCAGTGGAAACCAGATGGAGAGGGAGAGTTTGCAGACTCCTGGCCCTAGGATCCCAAAGCAGCATCTAGAAAGGTAGTTTGAGGCTAAGCAACGAGCTTTATAATCTGCCCAGTAACCCTCCCAAGTATAATTCAATGTTTTAAAGGAAAGCCATCTAGCAATGGGTTGAGAAGCCAAAGTCAAGACAGTGTATCGAGACCATTTTTCCAAAACATTTTGCTGTAAAAGAGAAAAAAAAGAATGAAGTGGTAGGAAGAGATACATGCAACGTTCAGGACAGGTGTTTAATTATTTATTAAGAAGGACTATGTATAAAACAGACAACTGAGGGGAACATACTGTGTAGCACAGGGAACTCTACCTAATGCACTATGGTAACCTAAATGGGAGGGACGTCCAAAAGGGAGGGGATATCTGTATGTGTATGGCTGATTCATTGTGTTGTGCAGTGGAGGCTAACACAACATTGTAAAGCCACCGTACTCCAAGAAAAATTAATTTAAAAATAAAGAAAAATTAAAAGAAAAAAAGAGAAGGACTTAGACCCTAAAGCAAGTTTCAACCTGAGCTTGCAGAGAGGTGAGAGCCCTGTGCTGGTGAGTGAAAGCATCTGGAGGAGATGAGAAGGGGGGAACTCGGCACAGAGGGGACTGGCTGAGACAGAAGCAAGAGAACGTCGATTTCTCTGAGAGGTGAAGAAAGATGTTTCACCAAAACCAACCAAACAAAAACTCACCCTTTGTAAGTGATGTGCTGGGTCTACTATGAAGTGATCCCAACAGAAAGCACCGCTCATCTCTTAGTGGAGGGAATCTTCCGGGTCTCCACATGGATCTTCACGCAGGCCTTCTCTGAAGCCCCTATCTAAACTTTTCGCCCGTTCTCCCCACCTACTTGAAATCGCCCTTTCTACTTGTCCTCCTGAGGACTCACATTCCATCTATCTTACTTAATTATTGGATGTATTGTTGTCTCTCCACAAGAGCAGGAGTGTTTGTTTTGTTCACTGTTGTAACTCAGAGTTAAAACAATGCTTGGAACAAAATAGGCACTTGATAAATATGTGTTGAATACACGAATGAATGAAACCCCCATGCAAGCACTACTGAAACAGAGAATAGAACATTCACAGCAATCAGCTAGGATTCGGCCACTGTCTGCTGGGCCTTATGGGGGATATTGAAAAAGAATATGGAGGAATCTGTTCTATCATAGAATTTATATCACTTGAAGAATTGACAGATTAGCCCACGTGGTAGCAGAAGAATGACAGAACTCTGCCCGCCTTCTTCCCAGGCTGTACTTTCCCCTGCAGATTGGTCTCCAGTCATCTGTCCCTTTCTTGGATCCCTGGAGACTCACAGTCCACAGCATCCTGTCTGCTCTGCAGCCCAGGATTCACTGTCTTCAGCTGGTCAAGGTCGTGGTTCCACAGGGCCGAGTTCTCAGCCCCTCCTGGGAGTGGGATTAGAGGGTCTGGGCCCAGCGGTACAGCTGTCGCGCACCTGACACACGTTTGTGTTTTGAAAGCCTCATAAGAGCTGACTTTGATGGGCAGTAGGAGCCCTCCAGGCAGCAGGCTGCCAGTACTGTCAGCCCCACCGGGGTGATGGGGGATTGGGGTCAAATCACCATCTGTCAAGGTGTTAGAAGAGACCTCAGACTGCTTTATGGATGCAAAGGATGAAAATCCGCAACACTGAAGGAGCGTGTGTTGTCCTTAGACAAAGCACTGTGTGTACCTTGGACTATTCCCATAAAATTCAGTTTCTTCCTTTTTGAGCAAACCCAAATTTAGTGCACCCAATGCATGTGCACACATACACATGCCACATGGAAATGCACAGACATCACACACACCCACAACACACACACGGGTAAGGCACTTGAGTCACACACACACACACACACACACTATTGTAAAGCTTGTCCTCAGCTAGAGAGTTTGGAGAAACAACTAAAAGAATAAATGAATGGAAGAATGAATGAATGACACTAATGTTTTATCTGTAATCATTCAATAGAGGATGCAGCATAGCAGCCATCTACTCTCAACCCTCCCAGTTTTAAATGGAGCTGTTTACTGATACCGGAGTTCAATTTCTTTTTAAGAAAATTTTGGGGTAAAGTGTTCCTCCCAAAAGCTTTTGCTGTTACTAGAGTTTATTATTTTAAAAAATCCAATAATTTGTTGAGGACTTTCTCCTTTAAAGAGAGATCTCTCTGAAGAGAATGGCAGTGTGTTTACTAATAAATTATGCTGAAACAGCAGAGTTGGGTTAGTGGAAACTGCACTGGACAGGGAGCTAATTGAACTGGATTCCGACCCTGTCTTTTTACTATTATTAGATGCAGCTGTGTGATAATTACTTCTTCCCTCAGAGCCTTGGTTTTCTCATTTATAATCTGGGAGAGGTGGAGAGTCTTTACTTAAATACAGTGCATCATCCATCCATACTCATCTACTTTCTGTCCTAAGATCTCCTAAAATATTAAAGAAGGAAAAAGGTTAAACTCTTTAACCATGAGAACCCACTGTGGATGCAGGACATCAACAAATTTCCAGAAGATGGAAAATATAGGTTGGGGTGGTGACTAGTCAAACGAGGTAGAGGAAGCCACAGGATATAGTAACAAAGAAAGAAATACAGCCATCTGCATATTAAACCTTGGAGAGACCTGGGACTCTGGAACATCAGTTGTAACAAAGGATTGGAGAAATTCACAGCTTGCCTGTCAACTCGTGGGGCGTTTTGCCCTACCCCCAGGGGACATTTGTCAATGTTTAAGACATTTTTGGTGGTCAGGACTGGCACCACCTTGTGGGTAGATGCTGATAAACATCCTTTGATGCACAGGACGGGCCTCACACAAAGAATGACGCAGCCCAAAATGTCTAAGTGCCAAAGTTAAGAAATTCTGCTCTAGACCCAAGAGTTAATCTCACACTTTCAAACACTATCCTTATCGGCAGACTGACAGATATCCATCTGTGGATTGAACTGTGTCCTCCCAAAATCTATATGCTGAAGTGCTAATGCCCAGTCCATCAGCATGTGATTGTATTCGGAGATAGGATCCTAAAAGAGTTAATTAGCTCAAAATGAGACCATTAGGGTGGGCCCTAATCCAATAGGGCTGTTGCCCTTATAAGAAGGAAAAGAGACACCAGGGATACGCATACACACACACACACACACACACACACACACACACACACACACACACA
>NW_021703770.1:64625405-64675443 GCF_005190385.1 Monodon monoceros | reverse complement strand
ACACACACACACACACACACACACACACACACACACACACACACACAGAAAACACCATGAGAGAACTATAAGAAAATAAGCTTCTCTTGCTGTTTAAGCCACACAGTCTGTGGTATTTTGTTATGGCAGCCCTAGAAAACTAATAAACCCACTATACAAGTAATGAGAGGATTCTTTTCCAAAGAAATGGAATGCCCATACAGAAAAGACCTCCAACCTGCCCATTATGGGTCCCTAGGATTGTCGCCTACTTCCTCATATCACATTAAAAGGAACTGCCAGCCTGTAAGCACTGCCAACTTCCCCTTCAACTGCCCCTCCCCAACTGCCCACAGCTCAAGATCAGCTTATTATCTGGTTCTTTCATATGACGGAACAGCCAAAGAGCACTGGACTTTGAGGAAACTCTACAACACAAAAGAGAGAGACAAAGATATGCAAGCAGAATATGTAACTCTGAAAGGAACAGACATGATTTAGAAACACAAGTTAACCTTTAAAAATTCTCTGATTAATATTACTAGAAAGTAAAAAAGTCATTGCATCAACAAAATACAAATAGCTAACAAAGAAGAACTGGCCATGCTTTGCCAGGTCAGCTGAAGCCATCCTGATGAGGGACAGACATTCCCATACCAGTGAGGCCACTCTTCTCATTTCTCCTACAGTCCTCTCCTCTGGTGGCAGAGAATGGAAGGCAGGGTGTAGTTAACATTAAAATAATCACACTCTAGGAATGTAGTGATTACTGCATACAGAATTCAAAAGAAGACAGAGTTGGAAGATGTATTGTTCTATATTTATGTTATAACATTCCAAGTGGAATGGAAAATTCAACAAAACCAGGAAACAAATTACTGTTCACATTTGCCTGCATACTCTGGATAACACTTGTACTCGTGATCATCATCAATGAAATACAGCAACAACCTTTGAGGGAGACATTGGAAGCCAATATTCATGAGTGGCATGATGGATGATACAGCATCATAAGTAGCGATATAACCAGCATTCAATAAATGGCATTACATTAATGCATAAATATAGCTCTATATTGTTTCAATACAAATAGGTTCTCAAGATCTTGGCATTGTGAATAATAACAGTCTTGAGAACAGTATGGAGGTTCCTTAAAAAACTACAAATAGAACTACCATATGACCCAGCAATCCCACTACTGGGCATATACCCTGAGAAAACCATCATTCAAAAAGAGTCACGTACCACAATGTTCATTGCAGCACTATTTACAATAGCCAGGACATGGCAGCAACCTAGGTGTCCATCAACAGATGCATGGATAAAGAAGATGTGGCACATATATAAAATGGAATATTACTTGGCCATAAAAAGAAATGAAATTGAGTTATTTGTAGTGTGGTGGATGGACCTAGAGTCTGTCATACAGAGTGAAGTAAGTCAGAAAGAGAAAAACAAACACCGTATACTAACACATATACATGGAATCTAAAAAAAAACCAAAAAAAAAAAAATGGTTCCTGGTCAGGGAACTAAGATCCCGCATGCCGTGTGGTGCGAAAAGATATTATCTTCTAGTGAGTGGGATCTGAGGTGCCGTGGGGGTAGGAAACTTGTTTTTCATCATAAATATTTTATTGTAAAACTATAGGCAGGCATTTCTTTGATAATAAATACAAAATAAAGTATAATGACTGAACAAGATGATTTCTAATCTTCTTTTTATATCTAAAATCCAAGGGAATAAGCTCCCAAAGCTTAGTCTACTCAGAAGGAGCCCTGGGGAGCTTTCCCTTCAGAAAGGCTGACTATCTGATCAGGAGCCAGTCCACGCCACCAGGAATCTCACAAACGTTATTTTGATAACTGTCAGACTTTCCCTCCTGACCTTATTTTATCTGCTTGACAGCTCTAGGAGGCAATTATTAAAATCATCTGCATTTTGGACATGAGATTCAATGAGATGAAATTAATTGTCCTGAATGACATGAGCTTTAAATTGGTAGAAAGCTACTGGACGTATGGCCTCATCACTCCACGTTCTTTTCTTTCCCACCATATTATGCCTCTCACTGTGCAGAAAGAGAAGAGTAAGAAGAATTCTCTGCCCAAGAGCCAATCCTCCAGTGAGCTATTTATATATAAATGCACAGCCCTGTGATTACAGGTCAGCTCCTTTGGGAATCTGAAGGAGGCAGCTGCAAATTATAGCCTCCTTCTTTATTTGGGCTCGTGAACATAGGTGATCTGTGAGCACACTTCACCAAGGCTCATCAAAGGACCTGGAAACCCCTACCCTAAGTGATTGGCACCAACACAATATATAGCATCCAAAGGGCACCAGCTATGATCCTTTGGACTCCCAACTGCAGCATTTTTCCTGATGTTTGACCCATGCTCACTCTTGACATTTTTTTGCAAGTCCCAAGTCATGGTGAGATACTCCTGCATTTCTTTCCAATGTTGCAGTGAAGAGACTGCTTCCAGGACAAGTGTCAGGAGTGGGGAACTCCAGGAAGATTCTGGCTGGGACGCTACTCATGCTTGCCACAGAGAACCTCCCAACAGCCGTCCCCCAGGGAGCGCTGGGCCACTCAATTTACCTGCATCAGACTCTTTCTTAGTGCCACAAGGCTGCAGAACTTCTAAAGAGGGTACATTTCATGTTACTATAACAACAGAGTCCTTGACCCACGGAAACACCACGGGAAACCGGAGAGAGCAGATGCAAGTTTCCACTGAGAATATGACTTAATCCAAGTGGCTCTGCCAGACTGCAAACTGCAGCTTCATAGCACCTTTGTAAACTCATCACGGTCCCTGTGGTTCTCACCTGACCCCTCCTCCTTTCTTTTCTAGGTGCGCTCCTTTCCCCTCCCCCAACACTGGCTGCCCAGAGATAGGCTCCACAGGGCTCCCTCCATTTGGGTCAAAACAACGTTGCCTCTCCAGAGCCCCTCCTCCTTCGACCCTTTCGCTCCTGAGCCACACTTAGGAGATGGGCCAATTAACCTGATAACAATGACACGGGATGCTATGTATTGATGCACTTTCCATCCCAATAGCATGTTTGCATTCTCCCGGAGGCCTTCAGTGCCTAAGTCTAAGTGCTTGACAGATGGAGAACATGTGGCAAGTATACTAATGTGCTTGTCACTTTGAAGCGAATAACTCAGAACTCCTCAAATCACTCCAAAGCAGTGACACCTGATGTCGTCCATGCACGGTGCCAGAGCTGTCCTGGGGCTCACTATGAATGACATCAGCCACTTAAAAGTCCTATTGTCCATGGTGCTTTACTGTAGTAATATTAGAATGTTTTTCTCTTGGCCCCTACATATTTCTTGGCATTACCTTTTAATATTATTTCAGTTTTGTACTCAGGTCTCCTTGGTCACAGTAAGACCTGATTTACGAAAATTACATGATTCAGTAAAAATAAGCTCAGAGTGTTGATAGTGATCACCTCCTCACTCCAAAGAAATGAGTGTAAAAATTTCCCTTGATATGTGGACTTATGTTTTTAGTTCATTTTTCAAAACATTCAAAAAAGACATAAAGGGAATACATTCAAAGCTCAAATTCAAGACTTAAGAAAAACAAGAAACAAGAAGGTAGTGAGATAAGTATGAGGTAAAGAGCAACTGACATGATAAGTCTTAAAGAACTGTTTGTCACATTAGACTCGTATATTCCAAATGAAACAGGAACAACATGTTTTAAATAAACACATAGGCTCTCTCTTTTAGTGGCTGGGATATGTAAACTTAGCCTAAATTTCTTGAATGTATATGCAATAAACTATTTATAACATTTTCTCTGTCCTAATTACGACTAATCCTAAACAATTGGAGAGTCAGATGGCTGAGTATTTAAAGAAGCAAACATCCCAGATAAACAGTGGGTAATTTCTACTGAAATCCAGAGCCCTGAGCCCTTGTAGATACATGGTTATGGGGCAACTCAGGAATAGCTGCAAATGGAAACTGCAAAAGGAATCCTCCCAAATCCTGAGCCTCAACGTAAGGAAAAATGAAGGTGCCTTAGATGTGGGTGGCAAGGTCATCTGGTGGGGCCCAAGAGGACTCTCCAGGCATCTAATAACTTCAAAAGCAACTTTCAGTTTTCTGTGTATCTCATGAAATTCTACCATGTGGATCCTTCTCTTGAAAATTTGGAAAATAAAAACATGTAAAAGAATGAAATTAGAGGGGGGTGGTGGTGGGATGAATTGGGAGATTGGGATTGACATACATACACTAATATGTATAAAACAGATAACTAATAAAAACCTGCTGTATAAAAAATAAATACAATAAAATTCAAAGATTCAAAAAAAAAGGCTCTTGGTGCTGCAACCAGGAGTCAGTGCTGTGCCTCTGAGGTGGGAGAGCCAACTTCAGGACACTGGTCCACAAGAGACCTCCCAGCTCCACATAATATCAAATGGCGAAAATCTCCCAGAGATCTCCATCTCAACACTATCACCCAGCTTCACTCAACGACCAGCAAGCTACAGTGCTGAACATCCTATGCCAAACAACTAGCAAGACAGGAACACAACCCCACCCACTAGCAGAGAGGCTGCCTAAAATCATAATAAGTCCACAGACACCCCAAAACACACCACCAGACGTGGACCTGCCCACCAGAAAGACAAGATCCAACCTCATCCACCAGAACACAGGCACTAGTCCCCTCCACCAGGAAGACTACACGACCCACTGAACCAACCTTAGCCACTGGGGACAGACACCAAAAACAACGGGAACTACAAACCTGCAGCCTGCAAAAAGGAGACTCCAAACACAGTAAGATAAGCAAAATGAGAAGACAGAAAAACACACAGAAGATGAAGGAGCAAGATAAAAACCCACCAGACCTAACAAATGAAGAGGAAATAGGCAGTCCACCTGAAAAGAATTCAGAATAATGATAGTAAAGATGATCCAAAATCTTGGAAATAGAATAGACAAAATGCAAGAAACATTTAACAAGAACCCAGAAGAACTAAAGATGAAACAAACAATGATGAACAACACAATAAATGAAATGAAAAATACTCTAGATGGGATCAATAGCAGAATAACTGAGGCAGAAGAACGGATAAGTGACCTGGAAGATAAAATAGTGGAAATAACTACTGCAGAGCAGAATAAAGAAAAAAGAATGAAAAGAACTGAGGACAGTCTCAGAGACCTCTGGGACAATATTAAATGCACCAACATTCAAATTATAGGGGTTCCAGAAGAAGAAGAGAAAAAGAAAGGGACTGAGAAAATATTTGAAGAGATTATAGTTGAAAACTTCCCTAATATGGGAAAGGAAATAGTTAATCAAGTCCAGGAAGCACAGAGAGTCCCATACAGGATAAATCCAAGGAGAAATAAGCCAAGACATATATTAATCAAACTGTCAAAAATTAAATACAAAGAAAACATATCAAAAAAAAAAGAATGAAATTAGAACACTCCCTAACACTACACACAAAAATAAACTCAAAATGTATTAAAGACCTAAATGTAAGACTGGACAGTATAAAACTCTTAGAGGAAAACATAGGAAGAACACTCTCTGACATAAATCACAGCAAGATCTTTTTTGACCCAGCTCCCAGAGTAATGAAAATAAAATCAAAAATAAACAAATGGGACCTAATGAAACTTAAAAGCTTTTGCACAGCAAAGAAAACAAAAAATGAGATAAAAAGACAACCCTTAGAATGGGAGAAAATATTTGCAAACGAAGCAACTGACAAGGGATTAAGCTCCAAAATATATAAACAGCTCATACAGCTCAATATCAAAAAAACAAACAACCCAATCACAAACTGTAAAGCAACTATACCCCAATTAAAAAAAAAACCTGCATCCACTGCTGGTTATTTTATGATGCCAACATCATGAAAATCTCTCAACCCCCCTCCAAAATAAATGTTTTATAAAGCAAGGCTGGGTCTGCCCCCAAAGCCTATCATTTCACTAACACTTAAAAATATTTTCTCAACATTCTCAAGCAGTGCTCAAAACCGGCCTGATATATATAGAGCCTCCTTTGTGGAATAACAAGATTATTTTTACCATTTTCCAATTCTCAAAAATCTGACCTGTCACCAGAGAACTTCTAAAAATATAAGATGATAATGACATCCTTCGTCATTTCCCTCCTAGCTTATGGCTGCATTACTAGAGTTGGATTTTTATTTATTTTCTGAGGGTCCTCTCTGATCACAGCATGCATCACTTCACTGCTTGCAAGATGTGGGACACAATAGCTATCTTGGGAAGGTGGCTGACTTTTTTTTCCCACCTTTAAAGGCAAGGTTTTTTGCAAAACATTCAGTTCAATTCACTTTCTGCCTATCTCTTAAATCACATGTTTGAGTTGGAAGTATATTGGAAAGGATCCTAGAAAACAAATGCTGACTGAGGAGAAGCATTTTGTTCTTTCACCACAGCCAATTCAATTCAGCAGCGGCATTACCGAGTGCCTACTATGTGCCAGGAATATAAAGATGGATAAAACAGTCTTTGCCCTCAAATAGCTCACAGCTTTCCAGGATAGACAGTCCCACTAACAAATAACAATTGTAAGCTGTGGTAGAGCTATAAATCTCGTTGCTATTTGTATAAACATACAAGAAGGAGAACACCTATAAGGGAGCAGCAAATACTGTTGAGGGAAATCAGAAAGGAAACGTAATGGGAAACCAAATGATACTTTAGAGAGAGATCAATCCCAGCAATCTCTTTGATTAGAGATGTGTCTCAATCTTGATATATCTGGGGTTGAAGAAAAAAAAAAAAACCAGCTCTTGAGAGTTGTTAGCAGCATCTGCTTTTTGGGTAGAATTTAGAATATATTCTTGTGGGCAGGTCCTCCTCCATTTGTTCTTGGCAGTTCATTTTGGTGAGTCTTTAGTCATGCTTAGAGAGAAGTACCTACTCGTTGGTCTTGCAGAAGCCCTGAACAGAAGGAGGGCTCCAACCACAGATGCTTCACATGGAGGATGTTCATTACTCTAACAATGACAAACTCTATACTCAGATTGGGCAAAGATGCATCAATTTTATTGTCAACTATGATATTGTTTATTATGTTGTCAACAGATTTTCCTTCACTTTGACTGTAGGAAGACAAGATCAAGGAGACTTCCAAGCATGGAGAAGAGTAGGTCTTGTTTCAGTGGCAGGAAGCTAGGGCCAAAGGAGCAAGAGAACCAGTGGGGGACTGTCTACCATGTTCAAAGGGACATGACGACAGAATCAACAAGAGACGTATATGGTATCTTGTTTTAGGTTCTTCTTTTCTCTGTAGTAATACTCGTTGAACATCATTACCTCATGTTGTTGTGTTAGTAAGCACTGGAGAATGAAGAGAAGGTTCTGTATCCATGCTTTGGGGTAAAGTGAACTTAAGGCTGTAGCAAGTTCAGAAAAATTCTTAGAAGATGGCCAGAGGTGATCACGGAGAAGCTGGGAGGGAGGTGAGACTCGGGTAGCCGCCTGGCTGAGCGGCAAGGGGGAGACCCAGGGTCACAGTTCTCCTGAAAACTTTCAATCAAGCCTCCTGCTTTCAGCTCTTCTCAATATCCCTGCCTTCAGTGGTTCCAGGAGTTTCCTGTTCTAAGCCTTTCCAAGGTTCCATTTCAAAATTAGTTTTTCTCTCATTCCTTCTTATGGCTTTTCCCCTCCACAGAAACGAAACTTTCAGCTGTCCCTAATCCACTAAGCATGTTACTGCCCTTCTATTTGCTTTTTAGTTGCCAAAATTTTTCTCTCTCATCACCTCTCCCCTTCTCTTGTTCTTATATATAGGTTCATGCATTTTTAATTCCTTTACTATGGGGTTTTACATAGGAGTGGAGATGAGTGCAAGTGTTCAATCTGTGGGTTTCTTTCTCAGTTATATTTTATTTATCTATTCATTAATATTCCACCTAGTTGAAAATAACATGACACCAGATCTTGGTTAGAATTAGCATGCAACCCCCTTAAAAGGCCTTATAAAATCAAGACCCTCAGGCTTGGAATGAATTATGAAGGTCAACGTATCTAATTAATTTATTGAGTGAAAAAGCAGAAAGCTATGTTGTTTTGCTTATCATCATGCATCATATTTAATAACAATGGCTGCCACTTACAGTGTACTTCCCACGTGCCCCACTTGTGCTAAGGGGCATTTACACCCCGCAATGACCCTATGAGGGAGAAATTATTATACTCCACTGTGCTCCACACACACACCACTTTGCAGAGAAGGAAACTGAGATTTAGTTCCGGTTTCACTCAGTTCTCAATTGCTTGTAGCTTGTACATGACAGGCACAGCCTAGTTCTGAACCAGCTTTTTCAGATTCCAAAGCTTATCCTCTCAGCTGTGATGGCTCCCAGATCTAGGACTGTATGGCTCCTAAGGAACTTGTCTTTGCAGGGTGGCTTGGGTGTGCTCTCTGCTTTTTTCCCACTGGCAGGTTTTGCCATTGATGTTGTTGTGCTTGTTTACTGTTGCCTGCATTTCGGTCCTTAGGGTCATGACCCTCAGTGGTCCAGGCTGACTTCGATCTGCTACCTAGATGGCTTCTCTTTTAAACTGATATGAAGCCAGTAAACAATAAAAAATAATTTTTAAATGGACCAAACAATGAAGGTAGACCTGTTATCAAAAAGATGTGTGATACATTTCTAGGTAAACGATCAGTGGCACTGCATTTATCATCCATTATATCAAGTCACTATTGTTTACATGCTGAGTATAGTTACATTAGAATGTTGACCGAACCAAAGATTTCGACTTTGGTGAGTTCCTTTTGGTAAAATAACCACACATTTTTTCCTGTCAACAATTTCAGTGGTTGAGGGCACACTATTAGAATGGGCAGATAGAGTAGAAACTACCCAGAACCCAAATCAGAAGCCCCAGGGTTGAGGTGCAGCTCTGTGTCTCTGTGTATTTTGAACAGTTCACCTAACTTACGTGAACCACAATTTCAGGGTCTGTCAGCAAGAGAACCTAACACACAACAGTATTTTGAGTGCAGCTGAGCCAATGTATGTGCAAGTGCTTGACACAGAAGTAGGGGCTTAATAAACGCTTATTCATCAGCCTGTTTCAGCAAGTGTGGTAGAAATACTTATTGAATATGAATGGGAGATAGACACTGGGAATATGTATAAGCAAAGAGAAGAGACTGGGTGTCTGAAATCTCACATCTTTCTAAAGCATCCCCAGGATGCCCAGTGATGGTGCCTCTAGTTCTGACAGCTGCACCAGTCATGGAGATCGGCTCAGAAACTCGGAACTGTCAGCTCATTTAACTGTGCCACGATCTGCATTGTGTTGCCTATGACTTCCTTCTCCTCCACCACTCTTGCCGCAAGCCTTGCCTGGCAAAACGCTGAGCAGAAGGTAGCAGAATTTCCTCTGGGACTTAGTATGAATGTCTTCTGAGGATAAATACTGCCATGGGGAGGGCAATTTATCTGGGTGAACACGACAGTCTCCTAATGTCCAAAGTGTGCTAGACATAAATTTAAACCCCAGGAGAAAGCCTCTGAAAGCTTCGCCTCTGTAGTGGGTCTTCCAACATCAGAAGGACTTAAGGGAAGCATTTTTACTCCCTTGGGTATTTCGGAATCATGGTACAGATTTGGGGTGAAACTGGGGGTCCCACAAAGAATTGAATGCCTGGGCTTAAATCACAATAGCTCCCATCAACAGATCTCCCTAATACCCCACTAGGGACCCTTAAGCCAGGAAGGCTCAGCACACCAACCTAGAGCTATTACAGATTGGAGCAGGCTCCTTAGAGATCCTTGGTGTTCAGTCTCAGTCCCCCAAAGGAGGCTGAAAATGACTCAACATTCATACATTTGTGAAGAAAGGAAGGCATGGGGCAAAAGAGATTTGATTCGTCTTTTTTCTTGATTGTCTCCCAGATGGCTCTTATCCTAGAGACGTGTACCCCTGAGGCAAGAAGCCATTCTGACTTTGAAAGATGTCTATAGGAAGTGAGTCTTCAGAGTGGTACAGTGAATAGGGTCCTTAGTAAGCTGGGAGCTGCAGGATTGAATTGCAGTCCCAGCTCTGTCACTGACAGAATACTTCAGACAAGTTGCTTAATTTCTCTGCGCCTAGGATTCTTTGTTTGTTTTTAATTAAAAAATTTTTGTTTTGCAATTCCCTGGAGGTCCAGTGGTTAGGACTCCACGCTTCCACTGCAGGGGCACAAGTTCGATCCCTGGTCAGGGAACTAAGATCTCGCATGCCACACAGTACGGCCTTAAAAAAAAAAAAAAGTTTTACTTTTTAAAAATGAGAACATGGGACTGGGTTATCTCTCTGGACCCTTCTAACTCTAAATATCTGATACATCTATTACCCTGACAGGAATGAACTGAGCTAACAGGATCATATGACTCAAGGGAACAGCCCATAGCTAATATTACAGTCAAATACTTTTTGTTTCTCTGCTGAGTGTTTGACAGAACTATGAGTTATAGGCTGGGGTTTCTGGATCCTGCCTGGGCTTCTCATAAAAGAAAAAGAAAGGATGAGAGCTGTGGCCTTTAAACTGTTGAAAAGACATAGTTCTCATAATCTAAGTAACTTTGACACTATGCGCCACAGCCTGACAATTAAATTTCTCTCTTGCTCTCTGAATTTCAACCAGTGCTGCATTGAGAGCTAAACTGTTCTGATGTGAAGACATCTCTTTTCTCTCATCAGAGACTCACAAGCTGTCCGCATCAGTTTCCTTAGTAACCAACCTGCTTGCTCAGACGGTGTCTCACGGTTTATACCCAGTGAAAACGCTGCTCTCCGTCAGCAGAAGAGCAAACACAGCTGAGGAATAGTAGAGCTGGGATGGCTTGCAGAAGGCCCCAGCAGCTGAAATTAAACGTGCTGCTCACCTCATCAAGACCAGGGAAGAGGAGTACCTCTTAAACCAAAGGGAAACTTTCCTGATTGGTGATGTGCACATGGTGCCCTGGAGAGCATTTTCCAAGCCTGCAGCATGGAACTGCCCAGCTCAAGCCTTGGTCCGTGACTGCTTTCCCCCTTCATTAGACAACTCTCTTTTTTTTTTTTTTTTTTACTTGTGGTACACGGGCCTCTCACTGTTGGGGCCCCTCCCATTGCAGAGCACAGGCTCCGGACGCACAGGCCCTGCTGCCATGGCTCACGGGCCCAGCCGCTCAGCGGCATGTGGGATCTTCCCGGACCGGGGCACGAACCTGTGCCCCCTGCATCGGCAGGCGGACTCTCAACCACTGCGCCACCAGGGAAGCCCAGGCAACTCTCTTTTTAATCAGCACAAGTGACAAGAGTCTTCTCCAAGGGAGCAGCCACCAACTTGACAAAATAACCAAAGAACCCCATTCCTTCCCTGTCCCTGCATGGGAAACACACCGTGTACCAAAAGCATCCTAAATGTACGACTAGTATGCAGGGCGAGAGAGTCTGGAAGCCTGGTCTGCATCCCCAAAAGACTCTAAAGCCCTTGAGCAAATGAGCCTCACGGAAACCAACTGAGGGTGGTTTGTCACAGAAGACCAAGAACTCCAGACAGGTGGCCATTAGTCCCAGTAGAGGAAGTAAAGCATGAAAGACACCCAAAGGAGAAAGTTTTCACAGAATTCCATATGAATATCCTGGAGACATAGGACATGGGTAATCAAGTGAAGGATAGAAGGTGGAATGAAAACTGGAATCCTGCAAGATCCTGGTCAGAGAGAACCCTGGATCTGAAGGGCAAGGAAGTGAATGGGGACTCCAGCAAAGCCCGTATTTCGTCTGGGCATTTTTGTCATCCTCCTTAGTCCCTCTCCTCCCCAGCTGATGCAGCCAATGGCTCTCCTGTTCTGTGGTCTCTGGTCCCTTCAAAGGAACGAGTAAGCAATTTTCTGCCTCCAATGGACCTTATATTGCTTGATTGTCCCTTTACACAAGGACCAGAGTTAAACAACCTTTCTGGAGATTTAAGCAGCAGTACCTGTTTTACTGAAATGAAAATGAAAATATACTGCTGAATTAAAACGTCATCAGAAAGGTCAAGAAAGTCAGCATTTGAAATATGACCACTGTAAGTCTCAGTGTGAGTTCTTGTGTGTTACCTAATAATACTCTGATAATACTCACTCTTCTCTAATAATACTCAAACCACATACAAAAATAAAACTCAAAATGGGTTAAAGACCTAAATGCAAGACCTGAAACCATCAAAGTCCTAGGAGAGAATATAGGCAGAACACTCTATGACAAAAATTGTAACAATATTTTTTTGGATCTGTCTCCCAAGGCAAAAGAAATTAAAGCAAAAATAAACAAATGGGACCTAATTGAACTTAAAATCTTTTGCACAGCAAAGGAAACCATCAATAAAAATAAAAAGGCAACCTAAGGAATGGGAGAAAATATTTGCAAATGATGCAACTGACAAGGGGTTAATATCTAAAATATTTAAACAGCTCATACAACTCAATTTAAAAAAAAACCTAATCAAAAAAATGGGCAGAAGGGTTCCCTGGTGGCGCAGTGGTTGAGAGTCCGCCTGCCGATGCAGGGGACGCGGGTTCGTGCCCCGGTCCAGGAGGATGCCACATGCCGTGGAGCAGCTGTGCCCGTGAGCCATGGCCACTTAGCCTGCGCGTCCGGAGCCTGTTGCTCCGCAACGGGAGAGGCCACAACGGTGAGAGGCCCGTGTACCGCAAAAAAAAAAAAAAAAAAAAAAAAGGGCAAAAGACCTGAACAGACATTTTCTCAAAGAAGACACATATATGGCTAACAGGCATATGAAAAGATGCAAATCAAAACAACAGTGAGGTATCATATCACCTCACCCCTGTCAGAATGGCTATCATCAAAAAGTCTACAAATAACAAATATTGGCAGGGATGTGGAGAAAAGGGAACACTTGCACACTGTTGATGGGAATGTAAATTGGTGCAGCCACTATGGAAAACAGTATGAGAAGTTCCTTAAAAAACTAACAATAGAACTACCATATGATCTAGCAATTCCACTCCTGGGTATACATATCCAGAAAAAAAACAAAAATGCTAATTAGAAAAGATACATCCAACCCCAATGCTCATAGCAGCAGTATTTACCACAGCCCAGATAGGGAAGCAACCCAAGTGTCCATCAACAGACAAATGGATAAAGAAGATGTATATATATGTACACACACAATGGAATATTACTCAGCCATAAAAAGAATGAAATATGGCCACCTGCAGCAATATGGATGGGCCTAGAGAATATTATGCTGAGTGAAATAAATCAGACAGAAAAAGACAAATATTGTGTGATATCACTTATATGTAGAATCTAGAAAAATAAAATGAATGTATATAGCAAAAGAGAGATGCACGGATACAGAAAACAAACTAGTGTTTACCAGTGGGGAGAGGGAAGTGGGCAGGGGCAAGATAGGGGTATGGGATTAAGAGATATAAACTACTATGTATAACATAAATAAGAATATGTTATAAGCAATAAGGATATGTTATACAGCACAGGGAAATATAGCCATTATCTTGTAATAACTTTTAATGGAGAATAATCTGTAAAAATACTGAACCACTATGCTGTTCACCTGAAACTAATATTGTAAATCAACTATACTTCAATAAAAAATACTGTATCGTACACTTAAAAATTTATCGAGGGTAGATCTTATGTTACATGCTCTTCCCACAATAAAATAAAAATTTTAAAAACACTCCTCACTCTTCTGTCATAGCTTGGTAATTATTTAAGTGTAAGCACTTCATTTTTAATTTTTTACTGCAACAAAATGTACCTCCAAAAAAGTGCACTTATCGGAAGCATAAACCCTCACAAACCGAATGCACGATGCAACCAGCCCCCAGATCAAGAAACAGAAATCATTGTTAGAAGCCCTTTGCCTCATCCTTCCCATCACTCTTCTCCCAAGAGTAACTATTATCTGGCCTTAAGACAGCACAGGTTAGTTTTGCTGGGTTAGTACTCTATACAACTGAGATTATACGGTATGTTCTTTTTTATATCCATATTATTTCCCTCACCACTGTTTGGGAGATTCCTCCATACTGCTGGGTATAGCTGTAGATTATTCTCATCACTAGAGAGTACCCACTGTGAATACACCACACCGGATCCATTCTGCAGCCGATGGGCATTTTGCTGGCTTCCAGTTGGCGGCTATTTCCAATAGCGCTTCTCTGAACATCTTGATACATGTTGGTGGGAAACATAGGTAGCAGGTCATAGTTTTTAGTAATATCTTGCCCCACAGCAGGTGGTCATGTATTTTTACATCTTTCCAGGCCCCATTCGAGAAAGCTCAATAAGAAAGTATATGCTGAGTGTACTTAAGAATCTACTAGAAAAAAATAGCATGATTTGACATTCACATCATCTCTCCACAACAGTTTGGCAGTTCGTTCTCTCTAAAATCAAGCCGCAACAACGCAGCTTATACCACGACCTTGATTCTTCCTGCTGTGGCATCTTGGCGTTCACTCCTGCCTCCTGACAACAGCTCGTAATCACCTCAGTCATGTCATCTATTTTCAGGTCATATAAATATTTTTTTTCAAAAAATCCTTTATCCCAGGATAGTTTTTTATTCTTTAAAATTCTCTGGTGATTTTTACGCATACATGTGGGATCTAGAAAAATGGTACAGATGAACTGATTTGCAAAGCAGAAAGAGAGACAGACGTAAAAAACAGATGTATGGACACCAAGGGGGGAAAAGGGGGGTGGGATGAATTGGGAGATGGGGACTGACATATATACACTACTATATGTAAACTAGATAACTCATGAGAACCTGCTGTAGAGCACAGGGAACTCTACTCAATGCTCTGTGGTGACCTAAATGGGAAGGAAATCCAAAAAAAAGAGGGGATATACATATACATAGAGCTGATTCACTTCACTGTACAGTAGAAATGAACACAACATTGTAAAGCAACTCTACCCCAATTAAAAAAAATTCTTTGGTGATTTTTAAATTAATAGATATAGATCTACTAGTTCTGCCTAGTATCACATCTTCAAAACAACACTGAAAATGTTTTATGGGGGCGTGGGGGAGAAGAGCCTTTCTTTTTCCTCAGAGGAGACCCCGTGCTCTGTATTTTAATATGGAAGTCAAAAAAGCAAATGCAGAAAAACTATCCCCAGGCTGTGTGTGTGGTGGGATGGGGGCAAAACATGGCCCCAGGTTCTTTGCCATGTTACCATCAAGAGGCAGAGTCTGGGTGGATCGAGACTGGTTTGACAATTGAGCAGAGCAGAAGTGACACTGTGTGACTTCAGGGCTGGGTTGTGAGTGGCCATGCGGTTCCCAGCTGGTGCTCTTGGAATGCCCACTTTCAGAATCTAGCCACCATGCTGTGAGACGCCCAGGCCAAGTGGAGAGGCCACGTAGTAGGTGCTTTAGTCAACAAATGCCATTGAGCCCAGCCTTTGAGTCATCCCAGCTGCTATGGGGCTGAATCATGTCTCCCCTAAAGATATGTTGGAGTATAACCCCTAGTACCCCAGAATGTGACCTTATTTGGAAAAAGAGTCATTGCAGATGTAATTAGTTAACATGAAGTCATGTTGGAGTAGGATGGGCCCTTAACCTCTCCTTATCAGAGATGAGAGCACCATGCAAAGACACAGACACTCAAGGAAGACAGTCATGGGCAGACAGAGGCAGGGATTGAGTTATGCTGCCACAAGCCAACGGCTCCCAGAAGCTGGGAGATACAAAGAAGGATCCTACCCTGGAGGCTTTAGAGGGAGGATGGCCTTACCGACACCTTGATTTTAGACTTCTAGACTCCAGAACTGTGAGAGAATACATTTCTGTTGTTTTAAACCACCCCATTTGTAGTACTTTGTTACAGCAACCCACGGAAACTAACACACCAGCTCAGACACCAAACATGTGAGTGACAGCCTTTGGTGATGCCAGCCCCCAGCCAATCGAGTCTTCCCAGCTGGGGCCCCGGGGTTGTAGAATAGACAAGCCATCCCACTGTACTCTGAATTCCTGCCCCATAGAATATGTGACCATAATTAAGTGGTTGCTATTTTATGCTACTAAATTTGGAGTATTTTGTCACAGACTAATAGTAAGTGGAACAGGAGTCATCAGAGTTTGACACGGCAGCCCGAGGCCTCAGTCTACGCTACATAAAGGACAGACCAGTCATTTCTGCTCTGCAAGTGTGCTGAGCATCAGTGTCCGTCAACAGAGAAGATGAACTCAATCAGTGGTCCTGTGGGAAGCACAGGTATTGAACCAGAAGTAACAGGTACTGTAAGCCAGACAATGCCGTAAAATTTCACATGGCTTGTCTCATGTAATCTTTCCAACAGTCCAGTGAAGTAGGTCCTAATATTAGGGTCATGTTAATAAATGAGGGCACAGAGGCAACCTGCCCTGAGTCACATAGTTAGTTCATGGTAAAGCACAGGCTTCACACTTAGGGAGATGGCACCAAGAATCAAGTTTACTACAGTCACTGGAAAAAATGGGGGTGATGCAACTAGTTCCCAGTGCAGGACAGTGGCCTGAGTGTTTATCTGCTTACTTAATGGACATTTCTTGGGTTCTGCAATGTGTCACTGTGTCGATTAGGGAAAGCACAGTCTAATGGAAGATGCAGACATGTAAGTAGATATCTTTTCTTTTTAGTTCAGTCCAAAGTTGAATTATTTCAAAAGAAACTGTTGTAATTGGGGAAAAAAGAGAAAATAAAGCAAACAAGAAAAAGGGAACAATGGGCTTTCCTTGCTGGCAGAAGCAGAGAGAACACTGAAGTCAAAGGAAGTTAAAAGTTCTGAACTAGAAAACAGAAATTTGGGGTAAATCAAGCTTGGGAATGTGAGATTCAGCTGTGACCTGGTTCTACAAATCTATGCTATGCACCATATACTCTCAGTGGCCCAAGGCATGTGATTAGATCAGATCCAGCACAGTTGGGACAGAAACAGTCATGATCCCAACCACATGAGTCCACTTTGGGATTGTATTTCCCCCTCAATCCAAGTGAACCCTTTGAGGTTCCAAAGGAATGGGGAAAGGAGGGAAAGGCCGAAATCATATGTTCAGGGGGAGAAGGCCTTCTGCACCCGTGCTGCTCAGAGCAGCCTGGCCACCATGCTCCCTCATAGTGGTCACCTGGGCAGATGGGCAGAGAAACAAAGCCCAGACTCAGGAAGGATGCCCGTCATGGGTGGCCCTGACTGCCATCCAACCACTCGAAGGGTGAGGGATGCTGCCCTATTTTGCAAACCTGGCAGAAACAGGTCAATGAAGCCCCTGGAACCTGAGCTCAGTCTCATGGATTTTTGTCCCCTCAGCCCAGCCACGACTGTTTCAACCCTTTCTTCAAGTGGAATGTTCCTTCAACAACCTAAAATAGTTTCAAAAAATGTTTCACAGAAAAAAGGTCAAGGTTACACGGTGCTGGCTCACCCATTTTGTGAGGCTAAGATGAGAACTTTGATTTTTATTTCTGATATATTTTATTACTGCTTTAACGGGAGAGAGTGAAAGGCACTTGGGGATGTTTGGTCATGGAGGAGTGGCCTGGCACAAGTCTAGGATTCCCGCAGACCCTCCATCACATCTTCCCATCTTCCCAGTAGTTGTCTGGGAGGAATGGGGAAACTGGAACCCCTAAAAGCCAAAACTAAAAGCCAAAACTTTCCTTGCTTCTGCTCACCAGATGCAACTCATTACCTACTGGTCGCAGAGCGAGGGAGTCATATTTCTAACAGAACACTTAGTGTCTGCTTTTGAGGACCTTTTATTATCTTGATTATCTTTATTGTGTCCAACTGATGTGAAGCCAGGGCCATAACCAGAGCATACTTGGAAATGGTTTTAGAATTTTCCTAGTTCCCACTAGATATGCTCTAAAGCGCTTACTGATTTTTGCCCTTTCTCCATATGAACTAATCAAATGAGATGGAGAAGGACAGTTGACAGAAGGTCCACTGGGAGGAAGACCTCTTTGACTCTCTTGTCACAGGCAACAGTGAGTGAGGATATGATAGATGAGGGATATTTCTCGCATCGAGTTAACTTTGGTGTGAGAGGCAGTATGGCTAGAGTCTTCAGGTCCAGACCTTGCGGGTTTGAATCTGCGATCTGCAGTTTAGCAGCTGTGCAATTTAGAACAGTTACTTAATCTCTCTGGGTCCCTTTTCCTCATCTGTAAAATGGAGATAATAATAGCATCTACCCCCTTAGGGGGTTGTAATCAATAAATGAGTTAATACAGGAAAGGCCCTTTAATAACCGTGTCATAATGGGTTTGCTATTATTGTATTCATGTAGAAAAGGGAACAAAAGAGTGGAATAAAGTGAGGCAATTGAGACCCTGAAAGAGAGAAAGCTGGAGCCAGATCCTGGGTCCTCCTTCAGAAACCACCTTAACCGTCAGTGTCTGTGGTGGTTCTCCCATCCATGTGGGAAGCACATTCAGCAACAAGAAAGAGCCCTTAATACTTGCTCTCAAATCACCGTAAACCATGGAAAGTCACAGAAAACCAAGGGAAGAACTCTTGCTTTCATACCTGTATAGGTGCTGTACATTTTGTTGGCAAGATGCCCAAGAGATATACTTTGTGGGGCCAATTAATCAAGGATTATTAGAGACTGATAAGGTTGAGTGGATTTACCTACCCATCAAATTGCTTGATGTAGAAAAGTAGAGTGGAGAATGGATAAGAAGAGGTGAACCGTAAGGGTTACATCTTTCTAATCCTATACCAGGTGGGCCCTAAATCCATAAATAGGTGTTCTTCCATGGTGATGTCTTAGACTTCCGCCTTCAGGAGTCCATATCCCTTAAAGGCTATAACCGCCCTCCTAGCACAATGCCTGACACACAGCACTCCTAGTTTTTAGAAAAGAATGACTGCGTGGATACATGGATGATATACTAGATAGATTAGATAGATAGATGTAAACTTCTTCAGATACCTAATCCATTTGAAAGATGAGATAACCATTTAGTTTTTCACAAGTCCCCAAGATCTTAATTATGGAAATTTCTAGATTTCACCCAAATCAGTTTTCTCTAGACATAGGCTTCTTGTGCATATCATTATACCACAAATTGTCTTTTCAATTTCCACTAAAATTTTATCTCTCACTTGATGAGCAATTTTTGTCCTAGCTGAGACACCAGCTGAAACTGTTTCACAAAGTACTTTTTTCTTCTTTTTGTAGAGAATATATGGTGAATTGCTTATATTCATAGAACCGGGTCACTGCTGAATTTCACATTCCACTGCCTGATTTACCCCAAACTTCTGTTTTCTAGTTAGGAACTATAACTGTCTTCAACCTCAACTTTCTCTTTACTTCTATCAGCAACACTGGGTTACCCTTATTTTCAAATCTTTTTTAAAAAAAAAACACAGAAAAATCTAATTCTTTTATTTCATGAACACACCATGAGATGTGGCGGTCTGGGTAGGCGGCTAGGTGAACTCACTACCTAAGGGTCTTGACCTCACATATCAGTCTGGAAAAGTGACACATCATAGAACTTGCTCCCAACTTGAGTCCTCATGATGTAATATCTCAACTTGCAGGCCACCTCCACTCACATTTGTATGACTGTCCTCATTATAAACAAGACACCTCAGTAACAACAAATCTCAAATGTACAACCATCTGAAGAGTGTGGCATCAATATCATCAATATTTCAAAGCACTTTCTATAAAGTCAGACAGTGACATCTCTGGGGGTTTTTGTTCTCCAACATTTATTCAATGGTTTGGGAGAGGCCCTCCCTTTTTTCAGGTAGTATAATATAGTGTCTATTGGAGACAACACCATTTACTTTAAGACTGAGAAATGAAGGAAGGTTTTTGGTAAGGAGTGATGTCAAACAGTGTCTGCTATGAGGTAGTGTGTGCAACTCATACACATACATCCTTGCTTTGTGGGCTGATCTTTCAGTTCCTATTCCAAGGACATTCAAAAACCAATCTCTTGGATTTCTGGACTTGATTTTGAGACTTGAGCAGATGGAGTACTACTTGCTTTTCTGGAATTACTTTGCTTGGGTTACACCCTGGCAAACATTCCAGGTGTTATTGTCTATTAGTTTTGAACCTATCAGAATGTTAAGATATATTATCTCTAAAGATACTTCCTTTGCTGCCTGGAAATAGACCGAGCTTAAATTTCAAGTCTGCTATTAAAACTGCAAATCCTTCCACTAGGAAATCTTCAAATTGTCCTTGCACAATAGAAGAGTGTTCTTTTCTCTTCCCAGTTGGCCCTTGCTCTATTTTCATCTTCATCTCAGCCCAGACCATGCCTCATTAAAATCATTTCATTGTGGACTGATGAATGAAATGAAAGTAATGACATGTAAAAGAACCTCTTTTCTAACAACCCCAGCTTCATAAAAGACAAAATCTCCTTATCGATAACAATGCCTGAGTTGGAGCAGTGCTTTAGCTTTGCAAAGCCTTTGGTTCCACAGATATTCTCTCCATGGAGCTCTCTGGGGTTGGCAATTATCACAGTGAAGTGCTTGTAATTATCTGCTCAGGCCCCTGGACTGTTGAGAGACAACCCTGGGGTCTCCATTCAGGGCATTAGAAGTAACTAGGCTTCTAATTACCACATTATGCAGTTTGAAATTAATTGAAATTTTGGATTTTATTCAATTAAGAAAATACATCTGGAGCCCACTTAGAGACACAGTACCCACTCACGCAGCTAATGGCTCTGACCCAGTGGTAGCTAAATGGCAATGTTACTTAACCACATATACCCACCTGTTAATGGTGGTCAGTTTGCCCAAATCAATTGGGCAGCAATATGAATCAATTATTAAGAGGCTGGTAAAAGTCCTTTCTTTTTATGACATAACAGTTGAGGGTTTATAGCATCCTTTGAGATTACAGCAATTTCCCCAAGTGGTATGAATATCAGAATGCCCTGAGGACATGTTAAAATTTGCTACTTCAGATCTTCCAAATTAGATTTTCCAAGGGAGGCATGTGCCCAGGAAAGTATGAGAAGCACCGGTTTCATTACAATCTTTATCTAAAAAAAACATTGCAAATACACAATTCAATTTTATTTCAAATATTTATGAAGTAAATAGTGTGTCCTTCCTGCTAGGTTCTCTGAGAGATAAAAAGATAAATAAGATAATAAATACATTATAAACCTTTTTTCCCTATGTACCTGGTGCTTTGCATATTCACCTCTAAATCTTCATGACAAATGTATGAGGTAAACTGTAGATTCCCATTTTCTAGATAAGGAAAATGGGGCTTAGAAAAACTAAGTCACTTGCTCATACAGCTAGTAGATAATGGAATCCCAGTCATCCTGGCCCCTCATATCATGCCACATCTACCACCTCCACTGCCTTACATTTCTCCTCAAGCGAGGTAAGTTATGTGCCCAGAGCAGAATACAAGGCAAAATAGTGTCTGTGCTCAGTGAGGGTAGAGACGCAAGTTCTAACGGCATTAAGCAAAGAATGTGCTAGTGTGATCTGGACCAAGTCAGAAAGACTTCAAGGAGGAAGCAGGAAGATGGGCGAGATTAGGTAGGGGGGAAGAAGAAGAGAGCGTAGGATGCCTGGCAGCCACATGAGGAAGGGGGAGCAGCTCCTGTTGTCTTGTGGAGATGAGACCTCTGCACAGCACCTCCCAGCACAGGGGAAGTGCTAGCTCGTACTAGGGAAACTTGGAGGGTTCACGGAAGTCTTCAGAGACATTCGTCCAGATGTCTCCCTGCCATGTTTCAGAGTCCCAGGTTTTCTCAACCAAGGCCCTGACCCTAGCCTGACAGACCTGCCTCAGCTGATCTTTTGAACTCTCTGAGCTCTGCAATTCTCTCTAAAGACACGGCTCGGCTGGGTCTCTTTTTAAGCTTTCAGAGAAAGCCTCTGGCTCCCACAGTCAGCCTTTAACTGCTTGTCAAAGGCCCTCAGTTTCTCACAGAGTGGTTCCCCTCTTTCTCAGCACGGCATTGGGACAACTAAATAGTAACCTGTTGACTCCCCTGCCTTTGTAGACAACTCCCTCAAATGCGAAATCACTGCTCCCATAAGGGGGTTCCCCTCACTGGGGCTTTTCCCACATCACCCCTGCTGAAGTTTAGCACCTGGGCCTCCACCCTGTGCCGGGGATCACCTATGCCCTAAATATCACACAGGATGGTGTCCTCTTGGCCTTCCAGGCTGGGAGTAAGCCCGTTTCACAACCCCATCTTACCCCCAGCTTTCTCAGACCATCCCTGGCACCACTTGTGTTAGTCTGGGTCCTCCAAGGGCTGGATATGCAGGAGATTTGTGGAGGGAAATGCCTGTGAAGGTAAACGGGAGAAGCAGAAGACAGGAAGGGCCTTCAGACCACAATGCAGGTTTGCTACCTGTGAATAAGAGGGGAAGGGAGGGGATTGGGTAGGAAGAGCCTGGGACTGCAGCACAGCTCCTAAAAAGTTCAGCCGGGCTGACTGAGGAGCGCTGGAGTCAAAGTCACTGGTTAGAGGAAACCTGCCATCTCTCAGGAACAGACCTGCATTGCTAACCTCACTGTGGTCAGACCACGTGTCGTGGCCTGGTGCAAGCATGGTGGAGGGGGCTAGCAGCTGGGGCTGCCAGTCCACACCACTCCCTCCAGCAGAACTGAATGGTGCATTTTCACGAGCACACAGTAACACACTAAGGACCAAGCTAGTCTGGCCAAGATGTTAATGACTGATAATGGCTTGAGGCATTAGTCACTCTAGATAACATTCACATTTTGATAGCTCTATATGAGGGAATGACGATAATAGAGTAATTTTAAGATACGCAACAGGACCAATGGAAAAATAATTTGGTGCAATTGAGTCTTCCTTTGCTCTCCTCAAATCATACTACATAGGAAGCTTTTCTGTATGGTACATATGCCCTGATAGCCTCAAAAATGAAATAATATCATTTTAGAACTCAAAGGAAGATGATTCAATCTGGGAGTAGGAAATGAAACGCTCAAAATAAAGCCCATTTCCGCCTCCCTATCTTGGGTTGAGAGGTGAATAGTATTACAATTGAATGAAGCAATTTTTTCCACCTGCATTTTTAATAACCAGGGAAAGACAGTGGTGATGCTAAACTGCCCGGACTCTTAAAATTGGAAGGGACCCTATAAATCAAGTTCGTTGTACGTCAACCTCCTGTGTGGCAGCAAACCTCTGTGCAAGGTTCTCATCCCAAATTCCCAAGAGATTCATTGTCCTTGTCTTGCACACCTCCAGTGACAAGGAACTCACTGCTTCCTGAGGTAGTTCATTTTGTTTTTAAAAAGTGATTGAGGGCTTCCCTGGTGGCGCAGTGGTTGAGAGTCCGCCTGCCGATGCAGGGGACACGGGTTCGTGCCCTGGTCTGGGAAGATCCCACATGCGGTGGAGCGGCTGGGCCCGTGAGCCATGGCTGCTGAACCTGCGTGTCTGGAGACTGTGCTCTGCAATGGGAGAGGCCACAGCAGTGAGAGGCCCACGCACCGAAAAAAAAAAAAAGTGATTGAGTCAGAACTCTTCGCCATATGTGGCCACGGATTTTTACATATTATCTCATTGACTCCTTATTATCACCAGGGAGGCTTTTTTTCCCCCATTTTAAAAATGGGGAGCCTGAGACAGAGTGACTAAGTGATTTACCTGATGTCACACAGCTGGAATTCAACTCCAAGCCTGGTTCCCTTCCTCAGTCTCCCCACAAATGCCTTAGATTGTGTTGGAATCTGTCTCTAGTTTTAACTTTTACTGATTCTAGTCAACACAGAACAAGCCGAATACTATCATACACATGATGCCCCTTCAAATACTTGAGTCAGGCTTCACATTATTCTGGATGGCTTTTTAATCTCCAGGTTAAACACCCCATTTCTTCCACCATTCCTCAACTGCATCCTCTCCAGATGTCCCCAGACATGCTCACACAGATGCACTCAGGTTCCTAATATCCCCTTTAATGTGACGCCCACTAAACTGAGCAGTCTAGGCATGTTATGACGTGTGCAGTGTGGCAGGAAACCATCACCTCCCTTTCCCCGACACACTATACTTCTGTTGTTGAAAGCACAGCTCATGTTATTGACTCAGTAGACTTATAAGCAAATAAAGCCTCTAGGCTTTTTCATACAGGCAGCTATTAAACCGTATCTCCCCGTTCTGTATTGGCATGAGTTTTTTGGATTATATTCATTCTGCTTCACTTTAAGCATATTAAAAATCAGCCTATCGTTCTAGCCTGTTAAAATTCTTAACCCCCATGGTGGCATTTGAAATCGTGTCATCGTCTATAAAGCAGTGGCTGTGAGAGAGCATCTGAGTATTAACGAACACTGTAGAGACCAGACTGTGCCATCACCACCCGTTACGGGGCCTATTAAGACCTTGTTTCCTCCTTCCACTTCTACTCTCCTCGCCATCATAGTGCTTCCCTCTCCCTTCTGACTCACGGCACAGCCCCTGGGCCAGAAGCATCAGCGCCAACCTAGTCTTACAGAATCAGAACCTGCACTTTAAAAGATTCCAAGTGATTTCACATGCACATCAATGTTTAGCTGCTCCAGTCTAATGTACCCTGTCTATCAAACGAGGGAGAAGGATAAGAAGCTAGAGTCTCACAGCTCCTAAGTCCTCTAGTCCTCTGCTTCCTCTTACTTCCTCAGGTGCCTTGACCTGTCCCCAGAATTGTCGTGCAGTTCCACTGTGAAGACAAGGGGAAATTGATGACTGATTTAAAGATATGTCTCATCCCTTTCAATATTAATAGCTGTAAATGAGAATCTTTAGCTCAGGAGAGGAAAGGCACTGTTTCTGCAGCCTTGTCATTTGATCTCTGTCCTAATTGAATACCAGACTTTTAGCTGAGTTCCAGAAATACAGCAGTAGCACAGAGACCCATGCCATGAAAGGGCTCTGAGAGTGTCTTGTGTGCCTGGGAATAGGGGAGGTTGAAAATGCACTTTCCATGGGGGAAAAAAATACAGGCTCCTTTTGAATCAGTTGATCAAAGTTCAAGTTCAGGCCAGTGTGCTCACCTGTAAATTAAGGGTAGTAAGGGCACCCATGCCATGGGTCACCATGAGGTGTACCTGAGATTATTTCTGCAACATGCTTAGCCCAGAAGAACTTGATAAATACTCAGTACTGTTTTAATTGTTATTCTTCCATCTGTAAAACAGGGATACTTTTACTTATACCACAGAGTTGGTGTAAGTATTAAATAATGTGTACAAATATACTTTGTAAATGGTTATAAATTACCCAACATTTGCTATTTTCTGACGTTTATTGACCATCCATAACATAGAGAGCAATTACTGAGCAAAGCTGTATAGGTATCTGTCCCCTAAAAACCTGAAAGTCAAACTGAGGGTAAAAAGGAGAAGAGAAATAAGCCAAAGAGAGGCAGGGCTCCAACCAAATTTGTCACCCGTAATGTCACCACAAATCAAATCAATATTTCATTTGAGCGTATTAGTCAGGATTCTAGAGAGAAACAGAACCAATAATAGATAAAGAGAGAGAGAGAAGGTGGGTGTGGGGAGAGAGAGAGAGGGGGGAGATGAATGAAAATGAGTGAGAAAGATGAAGAAAGATTTATTTTAAGGAATTGGTTCATGCAATTGTGGAGGCTGGTAAGTCCCATATCTGCAGTGGAGGAAGGTAAGTCCAAATCTGCAGGGTAGGCTGGTAGACTAGAGACCCAAGGTTGATATCGCAGCTTGAGTCCAACCTCATTCTGGAGGCAGAATTTCCCCATCCTTTGGGGACCTCAGTCTTTTTCTCTTAAGGCCGTCAACTGACTAGATGAGGCCTCCCCACATTATAGAAGTAACTGCTTTATTCAAAGTCTACTGATCTGAACGTTAATCTCGTCAAAAAAGTACTTTCACAGCAATAGCCTGACTGGTGTTTGACCAAGTATCTGGGTACTGTGGCCTAGCCAAGTTGATACATAAAATTAACCATCATACTATGTTATAGGTAAACACTTGCTCAATACAGTTTTTATTATATCTTTGCATTCTCGCCCCATATGCCTCTTATTTTACCAGAAAAAACAGTAGATGGCTTTATTTTGCCTGTCCATTGAAACTACAGTGAGGCACTGATAGGTCCCTTTTATTTATTTTTAACAAGGAAGAAGGCCTCCAACTTAATGTGAATAATAATAGCTAATTTTGTCACATGAGTGCCATGCAGCAGGTAGTATACTAGGCACTTTGCACACGTTCTCCACAATAACAGCAATCCCGCAAGCTTGCACCTGTTCACTACTTCACTGATGAGAACGCTGAGGTTTCTACCAGTTGTAATACTTCACCCAATATCATAAGTGAGTTGCAATGGAACCGCATTTGAATCGAGTTCTATCTTAATCCAAAGTCTTTACTCATTCCATGTGTTGTACTGCTGAAGGCAAAGACATCTCAGTACAGTGATTTATTTTTTAATGATAGAAATTTTAAAAACTGGAACAAATGGTTCTGCTAACTTTTCTTCCCTCTCACTCTTTATTCTAATAGTATTAATATCATTTTAGGTTAAGAGAGAGCAGACATTTGCCATTCTCTGTATGTGATGATTTATTCTAATAATATATTTCCCTCCATTCAAACTAATTTGCCTTCACCAATTAGTTACTGTAGGTCTATCAAGAGAAAGTTATTGCATTAGTAGATGATCAAACCCATGGTCAGTTGCAAAGGTACCTTCTTGTCCTTAGTGGTCACTTAATGGAACCAATCTTCAAGAGGTCAATGGAGCCCGTCAGCACTCTGCTGTGCCCAAAGAGAGTCATTCTAGGAGAACTGGGGTTCTCCTATGAGTTGTCCTATGAGGACTTTAATAAACACTTTATAGTCTAGACAGAGAAGTGAATTGCCAAGGAAACTCATTAAACTCATAAAGAGAAGCTGGCGCAACTATAATGGATTGATGAAAAGAAAAAGGATTTTTTTTTAAGATACTTGCTTTTGGTTAATTACATAATGATCTTATAACTATTGCTACTGCCCCCTAGTAAATGTTGTTGTATAAAAGCTGTTAACACAGATGTTATGTCTTCAGCATGGAGCCCAAAACAGACATGTTCTGTCACTTTCGGTAAGATCCTCATATCCCTTTAAATCTCAAGATGCTCATCCCACAAAATTAAGAGAACTAAATGAGATAACACATGTGAAAAGTGGCTTGAAACAGTAACTCAAACAATTCTAAGATTAAAAGTTTATTTAAATGCTTAAAACCTGGCTTGAGAGCCCTTGAGCAGTCTAATCTTTATCTGAACAGTTGACTAACCAAGCATTGAGAACACCCAGTAAATGGTAGTGCTGGATTCCAACACAGTCATCAACACCACATCCATGCTTTGAACAGTTCCCCTATCTCATGTATATCCAACTTCCTTAAAACAGTACATGAAACCCCTAAGTTTATGGTGCAGAGCAGAAAGATGTATTACAAAGAGCAAGCGCATCTGTGCCAGCTCACAGAAAATTGATAAAGGCTTCCCATATTTGTCCACAGTTCTAAAAACTTACATGATATGACACTAAGTTGTGAAGCTGAAAGAAACTTTTCTGAGCTATCAGTAATAATAATAACATGTTATAACCAACTGCTATAAAGAGAAGACTGAGTTGTCTTTCCATTCTCGCTATAGAAAATATTGCAAAATTGTTGTCATAGGAGAGATGGTAAAGAATTTACAGCCAAAAATGTAGGGGAAAACTTCTATGGCAATGTGTCAGGCATTTAATTTTGTGATATTTGTTCTCATCAGCTCTTATAAAATCTGTAGTTTGTTGTGATTTCTTGGTATAACTAATTCTGTACCTAATTTTCTATTTTTAATTTTGCATTCTTTTTCTTAATGAGAAATATCAAAATTATGTAAGCTTTACACCCTTCAAAACTGAGTTCTACCCTGACTGTAAATTCTCAAGCTGGAGAGAATGTGATGAAAGTAGTGATTTGGGGAGGCAAACAAGGAATTCATGTTTAAATCCTATCCAAGTTTTGATTTCATAGTAATTATTCTTTTTTATAAGAATATAAATTTATCTTACTTTGGGAAATACAAAATAATCTTTATATAAGAACTGTCATAAAATGGGAGTGTTTATCACACTGTAACTTCAATAAAATAGTCACTAAATATTAATTGGGGAAATGCTTATAATAAATGCTATGGCACATTCTAGCTCCTTTTTTATAAATAATAAAAACATATATCTTATTTGAGCTAATACAATTGCATTATTAAGTGAAAGATAATAGAACATAAAAATTAGCAAAATGAAAACTGAAAGCCTGATAATATAGCACCCAAGTCAATGACAGTTAACAAGATTTGTTGAACTAAATAAAATTACTATGATGTGAATTATACACCTGTGATATTATGATTTATAAAAGAAATATATATATTTGGTCTTCATCCTTATTCCTGACACAGTGTTCTTTTTTTTTTTAGATTCATTTATTATTTTATTTATTTTATTTTTGGCTGCTTTAGGGCTTAGTTATGGCACGCGGGATCTTCCCTGAGGCATGTGGGATCTTTTGCTCTGGCATGCGGGCTCTTCGTTGTGGTGCGCAGGCTTCTCTCTAGCTGTGTTGTGTGGGTTTTCTGTTCTCTAGTTGTGGTGCACAGACTCCAGGGTGCATGGGCTCTGCAGTTGTGGCGCACGGGTTCCAGAGCACGTGGGCTCTGGAGCTTGCGGCACACAGGCTCTAGTTGAGGGGCACGAGCTCAGTAGTTGTGGCGGGTGGGCTTAGTTGCCCCGCGGCATGTGGGATCTTAGTTCCCTGACCAGGCATCGGACCCCCGTCCCCTGCCTTGTAAGGTGGATCCTTTACCATTGGACCACCAGGGAAGTCCCCTGACGCAGAGTTCTTAAACCCTTGTAAATTCCTAAGTGATAAGAGCACTAGGGGCATCATTTGTCCTAATATTTGGGCTTTGACCCCAGTTCCTGACACAGACCTCCTGAAAACCTTGTAATTTCCCTGGGCGATAGGAGTATCTTTTGTTCTAATGAGGTGACTCTGAGTGAGCTCCTGGATGAGGGCTGGTCACTGAAAGACTAAGCCGTGATTAGAAACTAGAAAATTTCAGCCCTACTCCCCATTCTCCAGATAGGGAAAAGGGTCTGGAAATACAGTTAATAATTGATCATGCCTATGGGAAGAAGCCTCCATAAAAATCCCAATAGTGTGGGGTTTGAAGAGCTTCCAGGTCGGTGAACACATTCACATACTGGGAGGGTGATGCATCCCAACTCCACAGGGACAGAAGTGCCTGTGCTCAGGATCCTCCCAGACCTCACCCTACATATCTTTTCATCTGGCTGTTCATCTGTATCCTTTATCATATCCTTTAATAAACTGGTTCTTTTCTAACACAATCCTGTAATTTAAAAAAAGAAGGAAAAAAGGAGGGAGGGAAGGACAAAAGGATGGACAGAAGGATGGAAGGAAGGAAGGAAGGAAAAGAAAATCATCATTCTTTCATCAGCTCTTTAATGTAAGGACTCGTTATAAAAGAGAGTAGAGAAAAATAAAACTATATAGTATATATATAAAAACACTATATATATATGTGTGTGTGTGTATATATATATATATATATATATATAATACATATAATTTTTAGCACAATGCTCTGGGTGTTTAGACCGAAGTAATTTTTTTTTTTTTTTTTTTGTGGTACGCGGGCCTCTCACTGTTGTGGCCTCTCCCGTTGCGGAGCCCAGGCTCCGGACGCGCAGGCTCAGCGGCCATGGCTCACGGGCCCAGCCGCTCCGCGGCATGTGGGATCTTCCCGGACCGGGGCACAAACCCGAGTCCCCTGTATCGGCAGGCGGACTCTCAACCACTGCGCCACCAGGGAAGCCCCCAAACTAATTTTTTAAAGAATTAAAAAGTTGCTCTCTCAAAGAATATGCAATTTAGGTAGAGGTGAAAAGACAAAAATCACAAATTATTATAATGACAAGGTGGAATGGCAAGACAGAGACAGCGTTATAAAGCAATGACACTATTGTGATCTATTTATATCTGTTATATTTTTGTATTTTATTTTTAATTTGTATCTAACTATTAGTACATCAATCTTACAGGCAGATTACCAATGTAATAAATAATTAAATTTTGCATAAGTAACCAAATTTGTCTGCCATGAGTGTGGCAGACATTTTTACTTAAAATAATGTAGAGTTTAGTTTAGTTCTTTATCTTATCAGAATTGCTGCAAGGTCAATGAATGCTATAAGGAAACACAGGATGCAAATCACACAATTGTTCTAGCTGGGAAAAAATCTGGTTAATTTGACTTTCCTAGGCTCTTTCTCTCAGGGCTATTCTTTAAATATGGGAAAAGAAAGGACTTAATATAAAATTTCCATAAGAAAAGACCAGGCTCTTCTCCAGAGGAAGTAAAGGAAGAGTTTAAACTAGAAAAGGAAGTCACTGCATCAGAAATCTTGAAGAAAATATGTTCTCAATTCTTCAAGGTATAGACACAAAAGTAAGAAGACATCATTTGATAAGAAAAAGTATTCTCATGCAAAATTGCCTGAAAAATTCACCCAGAACTCTCCTCAGATCATTACTACTACCTTGGTAGTGAATACCAGAGGGAAAAAAAAAAGAAACTGTAGGTTCATCAGTGAAGAGTTATACCTTTATAAGCTACTTAGAATCCAAATACAATGTGTATCCTAATTCTGGAGGACATTCTTCAGTGGAGTTAATTTTAAAGTAAACATAAATATCACATGACATCCCATAACAATGAAAAATAAAGCAAATTGAATTTTGGATAAATACCTGTTATTTCAGTGAGATAGCAAATTTGGGCCCTTCCCCTCGTTCCCACCTATAAGAAATCTACACTCTTTTTCTACACAGAACGCTTTCTTCCAAGAAATTCAGGAATTTGCAGTGCAGGCACCAATGTAAAGAAAAGAGAGGTAGACATGAAAGGAAATATCCCCACGGGTAGAGGCGGGCATGCACACATGGGGATCATCAGAAAGGGAAGGAACACAGTTCCAACACAAACCGAAAGGTGGAAACATTTTTGCCTGTTAAACACTGACTTCCATTTCTTCATATATTCATCAAAGGGCATTTGAGGGGCATTAAGCACAGTTCTGGGAACGCAAAGATGAGAAAGGCACAGTCTCTCAAGAACACAGTCTCCTGAGAGAGGCAGAGATAAGTAATTACAAGGCAATATGATTACTGCTGTAAACCAGGGACATGTGAAGAACTATGAGGGGGACATAGAGAAAGGGAGACTCTAGCTATGTTTTGGGAGGTCAGGGAAGGTTCCATAAATGTCTGAGCTCAGTTTTGCAGTATTAGTGGAAATTCCAGCATTACACAGTAGAATTCCTATTATGTCTGAAGTAGGACTATTAGTCAGGTCTTCATAAAGACAGCCAAATACGAGTTGGGAAGAACAGAGCCAACACTGAATTACTCTCTGGATTCCTAAATAGTTAGATATTCACGCCAAATACAAAAGAAAGCACAAATATTAGACACCAAGGCCTCCTCTCAGAAAGACATATCCAGAAGCCCCAGCAGTCTTGGAGCTTGAAAGCCTGTGCTTAGAGGCAGGAAGCAAGAAGGAGCAAATTCAGCTACCATTTGACGGTTCACCCCTGCTATTAATAACATCACTGAGGCTAGCTTTAGTCAAATCCCTGTCTCACTGGCCTGGCCTGTTATGGTGGAGTCAGTATCAAGTCACCGATTGAGCTTAATGTTTCCATATAAAATAGGGATTCATCTATTTCATGGCAGTTAATATCCAGTTGTATTGATTTGAGGAAACATTTGGTATTTACTTCACATGATGCTTGTTAAATCAAAATCAATGTAAATTAATTAACTTGAAAGTGTTATCTAATTTCCTCATCGGTATTAATGCTGGTCTCCAGTAGCAAATGCTTTGGAGTGAAGAACACTCATCTATGTATTTTTCCTAAGTTTTCCCCCACTGTATTCAGTTTTAATTTGTGTGACAAGTTTCACCTCACAAAGTGCTTCCTCCTATTTGATTCTTTCCAAACACACATTGAGGTCTGTTTATATATTAATTTCTACTAGAATCACAGACGTCTCCTCCCTCATCTCTCCTCCCCAAAGGACCAAAAAGGCCTCTTGAGTGGCTATAAATGTCTCATTATAAACACTTAATTAAAAACTGTGTCTCAGTTAGAGTCAATCTGGTCTGCACTCTCATGCCAAAAAGCCAAGTCTTTCAAGCTGTGCATTTTTACTATTAACTTTCCAGGGTAGCTTTAGAATCTCAATCAATTCTTTAAAAAATGCAAATATCCTTTTCCCTTTGGCTTAGCAGTAGCCACTGGGAAATACATATGTATAATTCCTTCCTGGCTACGCATGTGCTGTCACAATTATCCAAGAAGATATTCCAGAGCATGCTCAGCTTCCAACCTGCCATCAGAGGCCATTCAACTTTCAGCCTCGCCTTGGTCCAGCCAGGTGGGTAGTGAAGGGGCCTCTGCAGATATGCCTGTTTGCAGGATTCATCTTAATCTGTTCTCTCAACTCTACTTCCGCTTCTGCTGTGTGGGCTCCTCGCCCACAGTGCCCCTGCCTCCCACCTACTCTCCACTGTCTCCCTAGCGTGCTCTGGGGCCCTTCCCGGCCTGCCCCAGACAGCCCTCTAGCTTCACCATCTGCACTCCCCTTAACCCCAGTAACTGTCCTACGCTCTAATCATGGCAGCACGAGCGGTTCCCAAACACACCACAGGGCTGCGTGCCCCTTGCCTTTGCACACATTCCCTCTGCCTGCAGTGTCCTTGTATCCCTGGGGATCTCCCACCTAGTCTTCCAAACTCAGTTCAAAAGCCATTTCCCCTGTGAAGTCATCTCTCACTGCTCTTTCCCACCCCCGGCAGAGTTGAGAATTCTCTCCGCTACTCCCAAAAGCATCGTGGGCCCTTCTCTATCCTAATATTTATCCACAGTATTTAATTAGGAGTTTCATGACTGTCTCCCCACTAGGCTGTGAGCTCCTTAAAAGTGGGGATTTTCTTTTTTTTTTCCTTCTTATATTCCCAGCTGCTAGAACCATGCCTGGCATCTGGCAAAAGCAATCAAGAAGTCTCCGTGGAATGAACAGAAGATGATATATGTAAATGCGAGAAGTGTGGATTTTCCAGCTCACCCATGTCCCTGGAAGCATGGGAATCCCACACTTACCGAGATGATGACCTCTGCTCAGAGGGGGCCTAAATCTCCGACCAAAAAAAGAAACGTGCAAATGACACCGTCACATGCAGCTGCCCTCTCCTCAGCTGTGGTCTCCGTGCCTAATGGGACACAGGCACGGATCAGGAGCATATAGTCCATGAAGGGGTCCAGAATATGCCACTGTGGCATAAAAATTATTTTGAGCTGAAGGCATTTGTGTTCCTGAAATCCTTAATCTGCCTAAAAGCAGAGCCTTCCGAAAGAACTCTGAACTCAACAGTCATAAATCCCCTCTCCAGAGGCAACCAAGAAAGACTGTTATCACCACATCCAAACAGATATCATTAAAAAAAAAAAAAACCCAAATCCAAAACAAAACCCTATCATATCTCTTGTCTATTCTCCTAAGGGTCCATTCATCTTTCCAAAAAGTCATTTGTGGTTTTTGTTTGTTTGTTTTAGGACATTTGTTTTCTTAAGTGCCCCTTGCTCTGCCCTTCCCTATTAAGAAGTCATTTATTTTTCCGTAAGTGCCCTTCTCCCTCTTACCTTCCCTGATTAAGACGGTAAATAAAGCCCCAAGTTCTAACCAGCCCCTTGAGTCACATTTTTCTGTGAACTCCCACATCTATACATGAATAAAAATCTGTCTTTTCTCTCGCTTATCTGTCTTTTGTCAGTTTAATTCACAGTCCTGAAAACATTGAACCTAAGAGGGTAGAGGAAAAGTTTTTCCTCACCTACACACATACACACACACACACACACACACATCTGTATTTGTGTGCATCTCTATTTATGTGACTATGTACACATAATCACATGGACCATTGCACATGTTTGCAGAGCAAGGGGAGGAAAAATTCTCCTATTAGCTTTGTGATGTTCAGGTGGCTGGACCTCGGGGTGAGGGGATTTTATACTAAAAACACTAAAAAACAAATAGGGAAAAGTAACAGAACAACAAATGACTGAACAGGGAAAAAAACATCCTGAACTTTGCAAGAGCCCCTAGTTCTCTGTGGTCGTTGCATTGTCAGAGCTCAGATAAACCGAACCTATGGAAAATCTCCATGTCTTATTCCCATTTCCAGCTTCCTCCCAAATAAGCCTTGTTCCAGCTGTTAACTAATGGCATTGGCCTTCCCTGTCAGCCTTCAGGTAAAGATGCTAGCGAGCAAGAATAATGTGAAAGAAAGTGAAACCAAAGGGAGAAAGAGAATCAAAAGAACAAAATCTTCCCACAACTGGACCTTTCCTTGAGTAAAAATGCCTGGATGCCTGTTTTCCCCTCCTAAGTCTCAAGTACGATGCTCTAGACCAGTAGTTTCAAAGCAAGCTCTCCTCAGTCTGGGGAGGTGGCCTCCCAGAGGCATCAGAGATGAGAGGTGATACCCACCCCCGACCTTCAACCAGAAAGTACCCAGCTTTGTTCTGTTTCAAAGTTGGGCTCGTATAGAAGATTCTGTTTAAAGGAAGAGTTCTATAGCTAAAAAAGAAAATTAAAACAAACAACAACTCCAGTCCAGAAAATGAGGCCATTGCTCTGATGAAACTCCATCCGGCTTTTATAAAAATAACAATGGCCTAAGACCGACCTAGCAGGCTGGGAGGTAACCTGGAGCTCCCGTTCAGTGTAGTGTAGGAGAAGGAACGCCATAATAGAGACGAGAGACCAAGATCCAAGCTGCGCCCTGCTGCACGCGACTGTCTGTCTCCCCTGCAAGACTCCCAGGCTCCAGGAAGGCAGTGACCCTGTCTGTCCTGTGCATCATGGAATCCCCAGGGCCTAGCACAGCGCCGGGGAGACAGCGGCTATTTGATGACCGCTTGTAGAACAACCAGATGAACACCCTCCTGTGCTTGTCTTGGGAGCTCCGGATTCTCACCTTGCTAAGGAAATTCTATAAGCTTCAGCGTCTTCACTGGTAAAACGAGCATAACGACAATACCTACCCCAGAGAACTGTTTTAAAGGTTAAGTCAGATAACTCATGTAAAATGTATAAGCACAATGCCTAACACAAAAAGGTGTCAATAAGTGTTACCTATTATTTTTACAATTAATATTACTATAGTTCTCTTGAAGTACTGTTTTTAATCTCTTAAAGGCAAGTAGATGGGCACTGGGCATCCTAGGCAAATTCCTTGCCTTCTCTGAATCTATATTTCCTTACCTTAAAATAAGAGTAATAATGCCTTCCTTCCAGGGATATGGTGGGTATAAATAAGACAGCATAGATACTCACATAGTGGGCTTTCAATAAATATTTGCCAATTGCCCAATCAACATGCTCATCTTGGTGGTGACAGTGCTAACGGCTTTATTCACAGAGTACATTCTAACAGTTTCCATAGATCGTTTAGTCCTCACAAGGAAAGCATTATTGGCCCCATTTTATGATGCAGAAACCAAACCAAGGTTCAGAAAGGTTAAGAAACTTGCTTGACATCACACAGCATTAGCTAGCAGAGCAGTAGGATTAAAACTGAGATGCATCTCACCCCAAAGCACAGGATCTTTTCTCTGCTTCAGTCCTGCCCCTTCTGGAAGGCTGGCCCCATGAACACCTGCCCGCCTGCCTGTCTGCATCGTCCCTGGGGATGTTTGGGGACCTGCCACACCTCTGCCCCTCATGAATCTGTCAGCCGTGGAGACTGACGTTAGCCCCAATGGCACAGGGGCAGGGCTGTCCTTTATGTGGCTTGTGAGAGAAGCAAAATTGTCATCCACCCACAAGCAAGTGTAAAGATATTACAGTCTACATTTTGAACTGGCCTCATTTCTACTCCGTTTTGTCTCCACTCTTGTTTTGCCTCTTTCTTTCTTAATTCTTTCTAATCTATATCTTACGTATATCTGTTAGAGATCTTAAAGCATGTTTGGAATAAGGAAGGCGTACCATCAATAAACCAGCAAGCCTACTTCTCAGGGGTTTGCTTGAATGTCCCAGGAAAATCAAGAAAATACCGAGAAGAAAGCTCCCTTCCCTCCCTTTCCCAATAGAAGCGCTGTAGCATCTGCCAGAAGCCCTGCATCCCAGCCCGACCCATGCGGAGGGCCAGGTGAGTCATGGAGGGAAGCTCCGTACCTCCACGGCCACACGGCACCAAACTGCCTCACGGAGCCCCAGAGCTGTGAATGAGCTCTGGCTGTCCTGGACACAAGTGGGGGAAGAAACTGGGGCTTAGAGACCCAACCCTGTGACACAGCACAGCTTGGGCAGGAAGGCAGAATCAGTGACCTGACAGCCACAGGTAACCCTCACGGCAGGGAGGGGCAGAAGAGGGGAGTCCTGTTCCCAGTGCCCTGTCCCAGGAAATGGCAGGGGATGAGACTTGGGCAGTGTTTTCAGAGTGATGAGGAAGAAGAGTGTACCTCCAATCTCGCTGGCTTTTCAAGGTCCAGTGACCAGTTTCAGGCCAAACCAAACGTAAGGTAGATAGCTAGTGGGAAGCAGCCGCATAGCACAGGGAGATCAGCTCCGTGCTTTGTTACCACCTAGAGGGGTGGGATAGGGAGGGTGGGAGGGAGATGCAAGAGGGAAGAGATATGGGGACATATGTATATGTATAGCTGATTCACTTTGTTATAAAGCAGAAACCAGCACACCATTGTAAAGCAATTATACTCCAATAAAGATGTAAAAAAAAAGAACAAACCTGAAATTTTGTCTGAAACCAACCCAACTTCAGGTTTGGGTGGGTGCTGGTGACATGTTAATTGCACAAGGGGAGGGGGATATTTTTACTACGTAAACTAAATCATGTATCTTCCTTGCCTAAAGCCCTCTCTCATCGTTTCCCATCTCAGTTAAAATAAAATCCCAAGTCCTCACTGGACCCTCCAGGGGACGGGTCCCTGCCTGCCTCTTGAGCTGACCTCCCACCCTCTCCCTTTGCTCACTGCATACAGAGCTCCCCATGACCTAAAGGGCTGAGCTTGCCCCACTGTCCTCTCAGCCTGGGATGCCCCTCACTCGAGATCTTTGCAAGGTGGCTGTCAGGTCTCAGCTGAGTCCTCGAGCATCTCCTCAGTGGAGTCACCCCCAACGCCCCAAACCCACAAAGGGTCACTGTCCATCTCATTACCAGATTTTCTTTTTTCATGGCAGTATTACCATCTGAACTTATATTGTCCTCATTGTTTATTTGTTTATATTTCCTCTTCCCACCAGAATGGGAGCTCTGTGAGACAGGGCGCCTTGTCCCATTACCTCATCAAGCTGTCACCTTGTCCAGACATTGACTTCACACTGCACATCCAGGCCCCCTTGCCACGCTCTCCACACTAGGAGGCTCCATGTCATGGAAGGACCTGGCCCAACATCTTACTGCCTGTGTACGTCATGTGGACACAGGGCAAGCTGTCCCCACATCCTTAAGTGTCGCCTCCATAAATACATGTGGCAGAAAGGCAGGAAGAGAGAAAGGCAGAAGGGAGGAGTTGCATGCTCTTCCCCAATTTCCACAGTCCCCCACGCTCCTGGCCACGAGGACTCTGATCTCTCTTCTGCAGAACTCAGGCCTTCGCTCATCCAGCCAAGAATCCTTGGTTCCTGGGAGGGCAGATGTGTCCTTCCTGCTCAGCGGTGTGTCAACCAGGTCACGTGGCACAGCATCTGGCCCAGAGCCAGCCCTCGACAAAATACTTGTTGAATGAATGAATGAACGAATGAATGAATAAGAGTGAGCCTGGGGGGAGATATGTGAGGGAGATCAAATTCCTCCAATCCCTAATAGCACAGTCCGTGATGGTACCTCTTGGAGCATTACAGCCACCGTCCTCTCCCCAGAGCCAGGGAGCTTCTGAAAAATACAGATTCCTGGACCCCACCTTGCAGATTGTACTTCCAGGTTGGGGAGCTGTTGCAGAGCCAGGTTTGGCAGAGTCATGATATCCAATCTTCAGGCTTCCTGATGATCGGAATCCAGACGGTGATTTTTTCTCTTGTTCGGTCAATGGCCCCAGATTTCTGGATAATGACAAGGCTGTGCCACTCTCCGTGCTGTACAGAACCTTGTGCCCTGTTGGGCATCTGGCCAATGTTACTTGATATTAATAGTAATAAAGCCTTTTCCTTTAACCTTCCGATCATCTTCAAACGAGGAATCCAGCTCTGCCCTCTCGCGAGTGGTTTGCTTACAGGGCTTGAGCCGAGTATGATGTAATTTACCTCGTTATGAGATGGGAAGATGAGTGCTTCCTTCCTGAGTGTAGCAGAAGCTGTTGGGAGAGAGGCCAGGCCTCAGCTCAGGCGGGAGGAAGTGCGTGTAGTCTTCGGGGGAAGCATATCAAGTGCTACAAGGGTCCTTGAAAAGAAGGTGACAGAAGACCACCAATGGAAAACTGGCCTAAAGCAATCTGGGTCTGAAAGTGAGACTTAAAGGAGAACCAATCTGGGAAAAGGTGAGGTTTGAATGGAGAGAAATCAAATACTGAGCATGACTTCCCAGCAGAGAGTCGAAAAATGTGGCCTTTCCAGCAGGGAAGATCTTATTAATAATGCTGATAATATAATAAAATGTACAGTTGCGACGTATTTTCCTTCCAAGAGGTCAAAGCATTTTCCCGTATTGTCTCACTTGAACCCTCCACAATCTGATTTGATGGTGACTGTGGCTGGGACTGAGGTGGGGAAACTGAGGCAGGGAGGGGGGTACTAAACAAAATGAAGCCAACAGCATGATCCGTCTGGGGCAAAGGCAGACCCCACGTGAGGGCTCCAGACCTGAAACCCAGGGTTCCTTTTCACTGACATCTCATAATTACAGTGATGAAGTACAGATAAAGCAATAAGATCAGGAAAAAAATGGGCATTCAGATTTGGGAGTTTTTAGGCCCAGACGGGCAAACTAGCTCAGATCTCTAAGATGGGTCCCCAAATGCCACCCCCCGACCTAACACAGGGCAGCCCTCTCCCCTCTGAACTCCCACCACAGCCCTGCCCTGCCTGTTCTTGTGCCCTGATTGTACCAACAAACATCGCACTGTGTCCCTACCTACTCTCCTGTGCTGGGGGCTCCCTTCCCCTCTTTCTCCACCTGTATAACCCCTGAGTCCTTGCATTAGTTTCCTAGTTCCTGTAATAACAGAATGGAAGTTTACAGTCTCACAGTTGTGGAGCCCGGAAGTCCAAAATCAAGGTGTCTGAAGGGCCATGTTCCCTCTGGAGGTGCTGGGGAGGACCCACTCCAGGCCTGTCTCTGGGCTTTTGGTAGTTCCTTGGCTTGTGGCAGCATAATTCCAATCTTCTCATGGCATTACCCTGTGTGGGTGCCTGCCTTTGTGTCTAAATCTTCCCCCCACTTTTTTTTTTTTTTTTTTTTTTTTTTGCGGTACACGGGCCTCTCACTGTCGCGGCCTCTCCCGTTGCGGAGCACAGGCTCCAGACACGCAGGCTCAGTGGCCATGGCTCACGGGCCCAGCCGCTCCGCGGCATGTGGGATCTTCCCGGACCGGGGCACGAACCCGTGTCCCCTGCATCGGCAGGCAGACTCTCAACCACTGCACCACCAGGGAAGCCCTAAATCTTCCCCTTTTAATAAGGACACTTTTGGGTTAGGCCCACTCCACTCTGATAACCCTCATTTTAAACTAATCTCTGTAAAGGCTCTAAATCCAAATAAGGCCACATTCTGAGGTAGTGGAGGTTAAGACTCCCATATATCTTTTGCGGGGGGGGGACACGATTCAACTCCTTAAAGCCACACATTGATTGTCGCCTCCTGGCTGAGCTGGGCTGGGTGCCCTACCTCTGTGCTTCTCTGGTGTCCTGCGTGGTGCTCGTCACGCCACATTATCAAGTCCACTCATCTGTGTCCCCCACCTGACCATGACTCTGAGAGGAGGAATCCAGAGTTTCATCTCCATAGCCCCAGAGCCTTCTCAGCCCAGTGCTGGGAACATTGTGGGCATCAGACGTTTGCTGATGAATGAATGCAGATGGTCATGGATTTTGCAAGCTGTGCTGCTGGCCCCGTTACCTGCCTTCACTGCGGGATTGCAAGGGAACACATGGTCAGCAGGCTTGAGTGACCTCTGTCCAGATTCTCGCATCAAGGACAACTAGGTGAGCTGGCAGATTTAGTCCATTTGTCTCACACCAGCCTGGTCCCAACAGCTGGAAACTTCAGCAAAGACAGGGACCCACGGGGTGAAATTTCAGGGCCCCAAACCTTCACCCTGAATGTCATCTTTCAAGCTCTGCGCGTGAATGGTTGCCAAAATGCAGAAGGATTTTTTCTGGTTGTTTTCCTAACTGGCCTTTCTCTGAGCCCTGTGAACCTCTTCTTCTAGATGAAGATCCTTGAGGTGGAAGAGCAGCAGCAGCCTCACTTCTCTTCCAGTGGGTGGGAAGTCGCAAGGCTGGCGCTGTCACCGCTTCTTCGCGCTCGCGCTTCCTGCGTGTCAAAGGCCACTTGGAGCTGCCCCCCTCCACCCCCCTGTTGCGACTGGAGCAGCCAGGAGCACTGCTTGGTGCCAGGCCCTTTGCTACTGCCTGTAGCCCCTGGCCTTCTCAAGCCAAGTTTTAAAATAAAACCACTAACTTCTACCTCAGCAATGGTAATAATGCTGAAGATCCATTAGGAAGTAAGGCCACAACTGTCCTTCAGTAACTGGCACACCTGTGTTGACCTTTTCATCCCCAACTTAAAGAACTGTGAAACAGGGCTGTCGTCTCTGTGCAGCTGCTCACCCAAGGGAGCCCAGTCAATGAATGTTGCGGTGGATTCACTCTTTTGTTCCCAGTGTGTTCTGGTGCGTTTTTGGCAGGATAATACCAACTTGCCTTACACACTTCCTTCCAATGTGCTAAGATCCTTCATGATGAAAGCAAAGTACACAATCAGGTTGAGAGGAACAACACAGCACAGGTGGAAAGGTGCCCATTGAGGAAGAATCCCACCACTTCCATTCGGCAGAGATTCTTTAACGCTCTTGAGGGTATGATTTCCCCATCCTTATAGCCTTTGCTTTCTGCCACTGGTCATTTTGATAATAATGGCTAGCTTTTTATTATGTATCATTTCATTGATAATAACTGTGATCATTTATTGAGCACCTGCTAAATACCATGAAGCCTTCAGAGTAGTCCTAGCTGGAGCACTTAGGCAAGAAAAAAAGAAAGAAAAGGCATTTACTTAGGAAGAGAACTAAAATTGTCTCTGTTTGAAGATGATATAATTTTATATATAGGAAACACAAAGATTCCACCAAAAATCTCTTAGAACTAATAAGCAAATTCAGTAACACTCCAGGATATAATATTAACACACAAAAATCAGTGGCATGTCTATATATTAACACTGAAATATTTAAAAGAGAAATAAACAATAGCATCAAAAACAACAAAATACGTAGGAATAAATGTAACCTGGAGAATTAGAAATCTGTTCACTGAAAGCTATGACACTGATGAAAGAAACTGAAGAAGACACAAATAAATGGAAAGCTATCCCATGTTAGTGGGTCAGAAGAATATTGTTAAAATGTCTACTACCCAAAGCCATCTAGAGATGCAATGCAATCCCTATGATAATCCCAATGGCATCTTTCACAGAAATAGAAAAAAAATCCTAAAATTCATATGGATACACAAAAGACCCAGAATAGCCAAAGCAATCTTGAGAAAGAATAACAAAGCTGGAGGCATTACACTTCCTGATTTCAAGCTATATTACAAAGCTATAGTAATCAAAACAGTACATGACTGGCATTAAAAACATGTATGTAGACCAATGGAACAGAATTAAGAGCCCAGAAATAGACCCATGCATATACTGTCAACTGATATTTGAAATGGGAACCAAGAATACTCACTGGGGAGAAGATAGTCTTTTCAATGAACAGTGCTGGGAAAACTGGACATTTGCAAAAGAATGAAACTAGACCTCTATCTTACATCACTCACAAAAATTCACTTGAAATGGATTAAAGATTTAAATAAAAGACCTGAAACTATAAAACTCCTAGAAGAAAATACAGGGGAAAAGTTCCTTTACATCGGCAGTGGCAACAATATTTTGGATATGATACCAAAAGCACAAGCAACAAAAGCAAAAATAAACAAGTGGGACTACATGAAACTAAAAAGCTTCTGCACAGCAAAAGAAACAATCGACAAAATGAAGACACAACCTACAGAATGGGAGAAAATATCTGAAAACCATATATGATATAGGAGTTAATATTCAAAATACATAAGGAACTCACACAACCCAATAGCAAAAAAACCCCAAATAATCTGATTAAGAAATGGGCAAAGAACCTGAATAGACATTTTTCCAAAGAAGACATACAAATGGCCAACAGGTACTTGAAAAGATGCCCAACATCACTAATCATCAGGGAAATAAAAATCAAAACCTCAATGAGATATCAACTCACATGTATTAGAATAGTTTTTAGCAAAAAGACAAGTGATAACAAGTGTTGGTGAGGATGTGGAAGAAAGGGAACCCTTGTGCACTGTTGGTGGGAACATAAATTGGTGCAGCCACTATAGAAAATAATATGGAGGTTCCTCAAAAAATTAAAAACAGAGCCACCATATTACTCAGCAATCCCACTTCTGGGTATATATCCCAAGGAAATAAAATCATTATCTCTAAGGGATATCTGCTCCCCCCTTCCCATGTTCACTACAGCATTATTCAAAATAGCCAAGACATGGAAACAACCTAAGTGTCCACCAACAGATGAATGGATAAAGAAGATATATATATATATACACATCTACGCACATACACACATACATACACAATGGAATATTATTCAGCCATGAAAAAGAAGGAATTCCTGCCATTTGTGACAAAATGGATGGGATGCCTCCCTTCAATGCCTCCCATTGAAGGCATTATGCTAAGTGAAATAAGTCAGACAGAGAAAGACAAATACTGTACAATATCACTTATATGTGGGATCTAAAAAAAAAGCCAAACTCATAGAAACAGAGATTAGAATGGGCATTGCCAGGGGCTAGGGTGTGGGGGAATTGAGGAGATGTTGATCCAAGGGTATAAACTTCCAGTTATAAGATGAATAAGCTCTAGGTATCTAATATATAGTATGGTGACTATAGTTAATAACACTGTATTACATACTTGAAAGTTGCTAAGAGAAGATCTTAAGTGTTCTCACCTCACATAAGCATACTGTAATTATGTGAGGTGATGGATATGTTAATCAATCTCATTGCGGTAATCATCAAATCATCACATTGTATATCTTTTTAAAAAATTAATTACTTATTTTTGGCTGCATTGTGTCTTTGTTGAGGCACATGGGCTTTCTCTAGTTGCTGCGAGCAGGGGCTACTGTTCACTGTGGTGTGTGGGCTTCTCATTGCAGTGGCTTCTCTTGTTGTGGAGCACGGGCCCTAGAGCGCAGGCTCAGTAGTTGTGGTGCACGGGCTTAGTTGCTCCGCAGCCTGTGGGATCTTCCCAGACAAGGGATCAACCTCATGTCCCCTGCATTGGCAGGCGGATTCTTAACCACTGTGCCACCAGGGAAATCCAGAAATAAAACTTTGACTTGAATGGAACTTAACTTTGTCCTCTTGCACTTCCAGCATAGAGCACATACACGTATGTCATATCTTACTGACATAACTGGAATCTTCCTCAATTGTCTCCCCCGCCCCCTGCTGCCCCTCAGTTGACACAAACGGTGGGACGAGGCAAGAAGGCAACCTGAGTGGAAGCACAGAATGAAGCAGCACCAAAGAGATGAAAATAACCTCCCTGAACCCCAGTAAAGCTCCAGCAGACTGGGTCCCATGGGCATCCTCGTGCAGCCTCACTGTAACAGCTGTGCCTTGGATTCCTGTCCCCACACTTTCTACAGACTGTGCAGAAATGATACAGGTTCCTGCACGCCTCACAGGGCAAGTAACTCAGCTTCCGTCAGGCTAACAGAGACAAAAACGTGTCATGGGCTCCTACAGCGGCCATTCACTGTGCCAAGGCCAGAGGCCCTGCTGGACAGGAGTCCAGGGCTTGAGTCACAAGCGTTTGCAGGAACTGAGTAAACAAAGAGAGGAAGCTGAGAAAGGACTTTGGCTGACCCTGGAGACAGGACCAAACACGTGAATTTTCTTCCTTTTAATTCACTTCTAACTCCTCCACATGGATAAAATGAGTATTCTTCTGGGAACGTTTACAAAGGTGGACTTGTGATATTTAACAAGGGGCTTGAGTCACAAGGGTTTGCAGGAACTGAGTAAAGGAAGAGAGGAAGCTGAGAAAGGACCTTGGATGACCCTGGAGACAGGACCAAACATGTGAATTTTCTTCATTTTAATTCACTTCTAATTGAGTATCTTTAAAATGAGTGTTGTTCTGGGAATATTTACAAAGGTGGACTTGTGATATTTAACTAAAGCATTGTTGACCCTGCAGGAGGAGCTGGAGGTGCTAAGGCAGGAGAAGAGCCTTCATACCCCTCCACTGCTTAAAGCCTTCCAGTAGCTCCCATTCCCTCTGGGAGCAAGTCCAGGCATCTTGGCCAGCACAGCATGGCTCGTGCTCCAGCCCCAGGCCACCTGCACTCCTGTGCTCCTGGCTTCCAGAGATCCTCTTAGACACCCTGCTCTCCTGTCCCCAAAGAAGCTGTGCCCTGTGCCTAGAACAATACCCCGACACCTGCTCATCTTCACATCACTGCTTACTCACCACCTCCTCCTGGAGACGTCTCACCTCCCCAGAGGTGCAGGTCAGTACGTTTCCTAAATTCTCTCCTAATGCCTCTACTCCCCATCAAAGCACTTGTGCCAATGGAAACTGCTCGTTACTCGATGGAAAGCTCCCTGAGGGTAGGGTTCAATGGATCATTACTGTGCATCGAGAGGATGATATCATGTTGAAAACCTGAACTTATAAATGAATGAGTAAATAAATACAGGATATTAAGCTTGATTTATTCCCTCTGCCCCTGGGAGCCCTCTTCCATCTTCTCTAAAAATAGACCCCTCTTGTTGACAAGGTCTGTCCAAGCAGGGAGTGTCAAGCCAAGGACCCAAGGGTTCTTTGAGTTTTGACTGTATCCCATTAAAAATATAATCCATAAACCTCGGCCCAGGCTCCATTCATCAGACACCAAAGGCCACACCTGCCATCATCAATAACAGGGCTGATCTCGCTGTCAGCACCAGGAAATGAGGAGAGTGATGCAGGCCCAGTAACTCAGGGACACCAGCATCTGCACTAGCTCTGATGTTGCCTTTGGAGGACCAAAGAGCGTGTCTAAAGGCAAGGGGGACTCCTTTGCTGCAAGAAGAGAACTGTGCAGCTATGAAGCTTAGCTGCTGGAGGGAAATTAATAAAATGTTCCTTTGTCATTTTAGGTGCAAATTTATTTTTCCTCTGGATCAAAGATATACTGCATTTTCCTTATGAATACAAACATGCTGCCAGTTAGTGCCGACCTGCTCAGGAGAAGGAAAACCAACGTAGATTCCTTTCAGTGCTAGAGCAGGGGTGTAAGGCTGTTTATTACTAAGGGTAACCCACTTAGGCCGAGGATATTCTGGCACTTCTCTGTCTTTGGAGGTGTCTGAAGGAGACTTCAGGGAACAGCAGCAACGTACCGGGGAGACCAACGGCAGCATTTGCCCCCATACAAACTCCAGACAGAAGGACTCACGCTCAACATCCTCCCCAACCCTGAGACCCCTGAAACGTGCCCTGGGGAAGACACCCTGGAGGCTGTTCACCCAGTTCTCAACAAGCCCCCTTGCCAAGCTAGGCATGCCAGGCGTTATCTGTACTCTGTGACCCACCCTCCCAGCTACGGGTGGCCTAAGTTGGGCCAGAGTTGGAACTTTGGAGTCAGGGCTAAAAGTATCCAGTTTCAGTCTGGGCTGGCCCTTGAAACAGAGGAGATATAAAGACCCAGGGGCTTCGAATACAGCCATTTTCTGCCAAAGTGGACCAAGCAGTAGAGAAAGCCAGTGTAGAGAAAAGGAGCAGGAAGCAGCTGCAGAAGAAACAGAGACAAGAGAGGGGCTTCCTGGGTCTCTCACTTAGACCCTCTCTGCTCCCTCCCTCCAACACTCTCCCCTCCAACCTTGGACCCCTGTCCATTGTAAGTGGATGACTGGACAGCCTCAAACCCCACAGAGCTCTGACTTTACCTGACTGACCCTCCTTGACTTGGCTGAAAGCTGGATCAGAAGGGAGCTGATCCCGCCTGGAGGGGTGGGATAGGGAGGGTGGGAGGGAGGGAGGGAGATGCAAGAGGGAAGAGATATGGGAACATATGTATATGTATAACTGATTCACTTTGTTATAAAGCAGAAACTAACACACCACTGTAAAGCAATTATACTCCAATAAAGATGTAAAAAAAAAAAAAAAAAAGAAGGGAGCTGATCTCAGTACAGCATCATGCCTCTCTCCCCAGATCATGATGGCACTGTATGTGCACAACACATATGCACTGAGTAAGCTGATATCACCTTCCGCTAAGGCCTTTCAGAGGAGGTTGCTCATTCACTAGCTTCCCACACACCATGAAGACACATGGGTATTCTTCCTGCTCCCTATTGCTGCTTCTAGACATCACTCCTCCTCCCTTATAAACCCAAAAAGCACAAGTAAAAAACCAACAACTACTCCTCTGTGAGATTTGTGACATCACAGTCATCACCCATTTTCACTCCATTCCTCAAGGCAAGTTCTCCCATCCTAACATGGGCCCTCATCAGCCCACAGTCTGACTCCATCCATCAATAATTTCTCCTCGAGACAGAGGACCTGTATGCAGAATTCTATAAGACACTGATGAAAAAAATCAAAGATGATACAAACAGATGGAGAGATATACCATGTTCTTGGACACGAAGAATCAACATTGTGAAAATGACTCTACTACCAAAAGCAATCTACAGGTTCAATGCAATCCCTATCAAACTACCAAGTGCATTTTTCACAGAACTAGAACAAAAAATTTTACAATTTGTATGGAAACACAAAAGACCCTGAATAGCCAAAGCAATCTTGAGAAAGAAAAATGGAGATGGAGGAATCAGGCTCCCTGACTTCAGACTATACTACAAAGCTACAGTAATCAAGACAGTATGCTACTGGCACAAAAACAGAAATATAGATCAATGGAACAGGATAGAAAGCCCAGAGATAACCCCACACACATATGGTCACCTTATCTTTGAAAAAGGAGGCAAGAATATACAGTGGAGAAAAGACAGCCTCTTCAATAAGTGGTGCTGGGAAAACTGGACAGCTACGTGTAAAAGATGAAAATAGAACACTTCCTAACACCATACACAAAAATAAATTCAAAATGGATTAAAGACCTAAATATAAGGCCAGACACTATAAAACTCTTCGAGGAAAACATAGGCAGAACACTCTATGGCATAAATCACAGCAAGATCCTTTTTGACCCACCTCCTAGAGAAATGGAAATAAAAACAAAAATAAACAAATGGGACCTAATGAAACTTAAAAGCTTTTGCACAGCAAAGGAAACTACAAACAAGACAAAAAGACAACCCTCAGAATGGGAGAAAATATTTGCAAATGAAGCAACTGACAAAGGATTAATCTCCATACTATACAAGCAGCTCATGCAGTTCAATACCAAAAATAAACAAACAACCCAATCCAAAAATGGGCAGAAGACTTAAACAGATATTTCTCCAAAGAAGATATACAGATTGCCAACAAACCCATGAAAGAATGCTCAACATCATTAATCATTAGAGAAATGCAAATCAAAACTACAATGAGATATCATCTCACACCAGTCAGAATGGCCATCATCAAAAAACCTAGAAACAATAAATGCTGGAGAGGGTGTGGAGAAAAGGGAACACTCTTGCACTGTTGGTGGGAATGTAAACTGACACAGCCACTATGGAGAACAGTATGGAGGTACCTTAAAAAACTACAAATAGAACTACCATACGACCCAGCAATCCCATTACTGGGCATATACCCTGAGAAAACCATAATTCAAAAAGAGACATGTACCACAATGTTCATTGCAGCTCTATTTACAATAGCCAGGACATGGAAGCAACCTAAGTATCCATCAACAGATGAATGGATAAAGAAGATGTGGCACACATATACAATGGAATATTACTCAGCCATAAAAAGAAACGAAATTGAGTTATTTGTAGCGAGGTGGGTGGACCTAGAGTCTGTCATACAGAGTGAAGTAAGTCAGAAAGAGAAAAACAAATACCGTATGCTAACACATATATATGGAATCTAAAAAAAAAATGATTCTGATGAACCTAAGGGCAGGACAGGAATAAAGACGCAGATGTAGAGAATGGACTTGAGGACATGGGGAGGGGGGAGGGGAAGCTGGGACGAGGTGAGAGAGTGGCATGGACATATACACACTACCAAATGTAAAATAGATAGCTAGTGGGAAGCAGCCGCATAGCACAGGGAAATCAGCTAGGTGCTTTGTGACCACCTAGAGGGGTGGGATAGGGAGGGTGGGAGGGAGACACAAGAGGGAGGGGATATGGGGATATATGTACATGTATAGCCTATTCACTTTGTTATACAGCAGTAACACAACATTGTAAAGCAATTATACTCCAATAAAGATGTAAAAAAACAAAGAAACAAACAAAAAATTTCTCCTCAGGGTTTCACAGAATGCATTTCAGGGTAAATTTGGGAATGGTCTGGTGAGAACTAAAATGTCAGGTCCAGCGTAACTATATGGTTTAGATATGCTAAATAAAGAGGGGAGTTGAGTCAATCCTGGTGCGTTTGGCTCATGTAAGCAGCTAAACTAGAAAAGTCAGCTTGGAGAAAAGGCTCTTCTCCCTTTGACCTGGTAGAGTGCCTCAGCTCCCCACTAAAATTGAACTGAGTGGACCTTACAGCTTTGGGCACTTCTCTAAGACAAGAACTTACTTTGCACCGTGAATAATACCCCAGATTCTTTATATTCCTTCAGCACCAGGACAGAACAGCATCATCCATTTATCCCACTGTACAGAGCCAGGATGGGAAGATACCTCAGGAATGACAGTGGGTGTGTTGCTGGGGATTATCTAGTCTCCTCTTGTAAGGCTCTCAAGACCTCTATATGGTTTAATTATCTGTGAGCAATTAAACCCTTATGGGGAGAAGTACTGCAAAGAAAATTTCAATTATACACACGTGTAGCTGCCTGCACCTCTCTTCAAACCCCTTCTATTTCTTGGTCCCTCTGAGGCACGACAGCTGTGCATGTGGAAAACGATTAGGACTGGAGAGCTTCTTCCCACAGGATCAGAGAGCAGGTGAGTGGTGTGACGCCCCTGCCTGCAGCAGAGGCTGCCAGGGGCAGCCCAGCCTGGCTGGCACGGTGTCATTCCACATCCCTTCCCAGGGCCCTAGCACCATCCCCGAAAAATCAGAGAGTTGAAATGGGTTGGCATTTGAGAATCAGCTACTCTGGTGCCCAACTGCTGCCCACTGCTTCCTGGGTGAGAGGAATCATGCAAATGGCAAGAGAAGACATTTCCCCCTAGGAGGCCTTGACTGGTAATATTATGGTTTACATAGGGCCAAGCAATACTCCCTCACCCTTGACCAAATCCAGATACCTCCAGGGCAGCTCCAGTGACAGGTGTGCACAGGTCTGCAGAGTCACACCCATCGGCACGTTGGGCCCACAGAGCAGTAGCAATGGCTCGTTCTAGGAATCTGTCAGGAGGGCCTGCTGCTGGGTGTTCATCCCAGAGTAGCACACGCCACCACACACACACACACACACACACACACACACACACACACACACACAC